>NC_029781.3:10420641-10420817 GCF_000817695.3 Arachis duranensis | reverse complement strand
ATCTTTATTTAAGAAAGGTGATGGATTCATAGGACATTCATAACTTTAAGGCATAGACACTAAGACACTAATGATCACAAGACACAGACATGGATAAGCATAAGCATAAAATTCGAAAAACAGAAGAATAAAGAACAAGGAAATCAAAGAACGGGTCCACCTTAGTGATGGCGGCT
>NC_029781.3:10419526-10420535 GCF_000817695.3 Arachis duranensis | reverse complement strand
CTCATGATTCTTTGATCTTCTCTAATCTCATGAAGGATGATGGAGTGTTCTTGGTGCTCCACCCTTAGTTGTCCCATGTTGGAACTCAACTCTCCTAGGGAGGTGTTTAGTTGCTCCCAATAGTTTTGTGGAGGAAAATTTATCCCTTGAGGAATCTCAGGGATCTCATGATGAGTGGGATCTCTTGTGTACTCCATCCTCTTCTTAGTGATGGGCTTGTCCTCCTCAATGGGGATGTCTCCCTCTATGTCAACTCCAACTGAATAACAGAGGTGACAAATGAGATGAGGAAAGGCTAACCTTGCCAAGGTAGATGACTTGTCCGCCACCTTATAGAGTTCTTGGGCTATAACCTCATGAACATCTATTTCTTCTCCAATCATGATGCTATGGATCATGATAGCCCGATCTATAGTAACTTCGGACCGGTTGCTAGTGGGAATGATTGAGCGTTGTATGAACTCTAACCATCCTCTAGCCACGGGCTTGAGGTCATGCCTTCTCAATTGAACCGGCTTTCCCCTTGAATCTTGCTTCCATTGTGCGCCCTCTTCACATATAACTGTGAGGACTTGGTCCAACCTTTGATCAAAGTTGACCCTTCTAGTGTAAGGATGCTCATCTCCTTGCATCATAGGCAAGTTGAACGCCAACCTCACACTCTCCGGACTAAAATCCAAGTATTTCCCCCGAACCATAGTAAGATAATTCTTTGGATTCGGGTTCACACTTTGGTCATGGTTCTTGGTGATCCATGCATTGGCATAGAACTCTTGAACCATCAAGATTCCGACTTGTTGAATGGGGTTGGTAAGAACTTCCCAACCTCTTCTTCGGATCTCATGTCGGATCTCCGGATATTCACCCTTTTTGAGTGAAAAGGGGACCTCGGGGATCACCTTCTTCAAGGCCACAACTTCATAGAAATGGTCTTGATGCACCCTTGAGATGAATCTCTCCATCCTCCCATGACTCGGAGGTGGAAGCTTTTGCCTTCCCTTTCCTCTTT
>NC_029781.3:10417855-10418059 GCF_000817695.3 Arachis duranensis | reverse complement strand
CTTCAACTTTGACCAGAACATCCTCTACAAGTCCATGGGCTTGTTTTCTTGAGTTGTCTGCCATCTCTAGTGAGATTTTTGCAGCTTGCACCTCAAGGATCCCTAATTTCTCTATTACAGAAAGGGGCATGAGGTTCACACTTGACCCTAAGTCACACAAGGCCTTCTTGAAGGTCATGGTGCCTATGGTACAAGGTATAGAAA
>NC_029781.3:10417176-10417596 GCF_000817695.3 Arachis duranensis | reverse complement strand
GTCCAATGGAATCTCTATGGTCTCAGTTTGAGCCTCAGATTCCCATGGTTCCTCATTAGGGAACTCATTGGAGGCCAGTGGACGCCCAGTGAGGCCTTCTTCAGTGGCGTTCACTGCCTCTTCTTCCTTCCAAAATTCGGCCATGTTGATGGCCTTGCACTCTCCTTTTGGATTTTCTTCTGTATTGCTTGGGAGAGTACTTGGAGGGAGTTCAGTAATTTTCTTGCTCAGCTGACCCACTTGTCCTTCCAAATTTCTAATGGAAGATCTAGTTTCAGTCATGAAACTTTGGGTGGTGTTGATTAGATCAGAGACCATAGTTGCTAAGTCAGAATTATTTTGCTTAGAACTCTCTGTCTGTTGCTGAGAAGATGATGGAAAAGGCTTGCTATTGCTAAACCTGTTTCTTCCACCATTATT
>NC_029781.3:10414268-10416450 GCF_000817695.3 Arachis duranensis | reverse complement strand
TCCATGGAACTTGCAATTCTGTTGCATTAGAGAAACTAATTGAGGCTTAAGCTCAAAGTTGTTTGCTCCAATGGCAGGGATAGAGATGCTTCTCCCATAGAAGTCGGGAGTAGGTGCAGTAAAGTCACCCAGCACCTTCCTTGCATTGTTGGCATTGTTGTTGTTTTCGGCTGCCATTTGTTCTTCTTCTTTGAAGAGTTCGTTCAGGTGCTCTGAAGAGAGTTGTGCTTTGGCTTCTCTTAGCTTTCTCTTCAAGGTCCTTTCAGGTTCAGGATCAGCCTCAACAAGAATGCCTTTGTCTTTGCTCCTGCTCATAAGAAAGAGAAGGGAACAAGAAAATGTGGAATCCTCTATGTCACAGTATAGAGATTCCTTTAGGTGTCAGAGGAAAAGAAGAGTAGAAGACAGAAGTGGAAAATTCGAACTTGACAAAAGAGATGAAGTTCGGATTTTGCATTAAAGGATAGTGTTAGTCCATAAATAGAAGGATGTGAGAAGGAGGGAAGTAATTTTCGAAAATTAAGTGAAAAATTTTGAAAACATTTTTGAAAAGCATTACTTAATTTTCGAAAATGAAGATGGAAAAGAAATCAAGTGATTTTTGAAAAAGATTTTGAAATCAGAAATCAAAAAGATCTGATTGAAAACTATTTTGAAAAAGATGTGGTTAAGAAGATATGATTGATTTAAAAAAAGTGATTGAGAAGATATGATTTGAAAAACATTTTAAAAAGATTTGATTTGAAAAATTAAAAACTTGACTAACAAGAAAAGATATGATTCAAACATTAAACCTTTCTCAACAGAAAAGGCAACATACTTGAAATGTTGAATCAAATCTTTAATTGGTAGCAAGTATCTTTAAAAATGGAAAGAAATTGATTTTGAAAAAGATTTGATTGGGAAATTGATTTGAAAAAGATTTGATTTTGAAAAGATTTTGAAAACTTGAAAAAAAATTTGGTTTGAAAACAAAATCTTCCCTTCTAGCCATCCTGGCGTTAAACGCCCAGAATGGTATCCATTCTGGCGTTTAACGCCCAAAATGCTACCCTTTTGGGCGTTAAACGCCCAACCAGGTACCCTGGCTGGCGTTTAAACGCCAGTCTGTCCTTCTTCACTGGGCGTTTTGAACGCCCAGCTTTTTCTGTGCAATTCCTCTGCTGTATGTTCTGAATCTTCAATTCTCTGTATTATTGACTTGAAAAGACACAAATTAAAAATATTTTTGGATTTTTAATAATAAGGAAAAATCAAAATGCAACAAGAATCAAATAACAATGCATGCAAGACACCAAACTTAGCAGTTTGTATACTACTGACACTAACAAAATGGAAATGCATATGAGACACACAGAACATTCAAGTCAATTGAATTCAAAGATCAGAGCAAGTAAATCATCAAGAACATCTTGAAGATCATTTAGACATATGAATGTATGCAATTGACACCAAACTTAACATGAGACACTAAACTCAAACAAGAAATATTTTTGGATTTTATGATTTTATAATTTTTTTGTGTTTTTCGAAAATGAAGTGGAAAAAGGTATCAAAATTCTTAATGAGAATTCCAGGAATCAGTGCAATGCTAGTCTAAGACTCCGGTCCAGGAATTAGACATGGCTTCACAGCCAGCCAAGCTCTCAGAGAAAGCTTCGGTCCAAAACACTAGACATGGCCAGAGGCCAGCCAAGCCTTAGCAGATCACTGCTCCAAAAGCAAGATTGATAAAAATCAACAAGCTCTTGTGGTGATAAGTTGAAACCTCGGTCCAATGAGATTAGACATGGCTTCTCAGCCAGCCAGATTTCAACAAATCATCATGAAACTCTAGAATTCATCTTCAAGAATTTCGAAAAAAAATAAATACCTAATCTAAGCAACAAGATGAACCGTCAGTTGTCCAGCCTGAACAATCCCGGGCAATAACACCAAAGACTTGATGTTGTTGCCGGATCTTGGCACTGATGTTACCAAAAGCTTGCTCAAAACTTGAACAATCCCCGGCAACGGCGCCAAAAACTTGGTGCGCGAAATTGTGAACAATACTTTTTTCACAACTCTCATAATCCCCGGTCATGAACCCCAAAAACTTGGTGTTCAGTACCATGGCATTACACAACTTCGCACAACTAACCAGCAAGTGCACTGGGTCGTCCAAGTAATAAACCTTACGTGA
>NC_029781.3:10401912-10413416 GCF_000817695.3 Arachis duranensis | reverse complement strand
GGCAAAGTATGGACTATCATATATTGCTGGAAAGCCCAGGATGTCTACTTTCCAACGCCGTTGAGAGCGCGCCAATTGGGCTTCTGTAGCTCCAGAAAATCCACTTCGAGTGCAGGGAGGTCAGAATCCAACAGCATCTGCAGTCCCTTTTTGGTCTCTGAATCAGATTTTTGCTCAGGTCCCTCAATTTCAGCCAGAAAATACCTGAAATCACAGAAAAACACACAAACTCATAGTAAAGTCCAGAAAAGTGAATTTTAACTAAAAACTAATAAAAATATACTAAAAACTAACTAGATCATATCAAAAACATACTAAAAACAATGCCAAAAAGTATACAAATTATCCGCTCATCAATGTGTCACATTTAAGGATTTTTGGATCTATTGCATATGTCCAAATTCATAAGCAAGAAAGATCAAAACTTGATGATAGGAGCCAAAAGCTTGTATTTATTGGTTATGAGGAGAATACTAAAGGCTACAAATTCTTCAATCCCATCAATAATAAAGTAATAATAAGCAGAGATGTTGAGTTTGAAGAAAATGCAAAGTGAGACTGGAGTACACAAAATGAAGTCACTTACGATTTTCTGCCTTACTTTGAGGAAAAAGAAGCCCCGATGCAAGAAGTGCAAGGCGAAATCGATCCATCAACACCAGCATTAACCCCACTAGCATCATCATCGTCATCTCCATCCTCTATTTCAAGCGAAGTCCCTCACAGATATCGAAGTCTCCCTAATCTCTATAAGCAAACAGAAATGCTAGAGGATGAAAATTTGTTTACTCTCCAATGATGAGCCTTTAAGTTTTAAAGAAGCTGTCAAAGATGAGAAATGGATACAAGCTTTGGAGGAATAAATTCAAGCAATTGAGAAGAACAACACTTAGAAACTTGCATCACTTCCAAATGGTCATCAGGCTATTGGAGTCAAATGGGTTTACAGAGTTAAAAAAAACTCTAAAGGTGATGTAGAAAGGTATAAGGCAAGACTCGTTGCAAAAGGGTATAAGCAGAAGCAAGGAATAGATTATGATAAGGTGTTTGCTCCGGTTGCTCGCTTGGAAAGGATAAGGCTATTGTTGTCACTTGCAGCACAGAACAACTGAAAAATCCACCAAATGGATGTGAAGTCTGCTTTTCTGAATGGTAATCTTCTGGAAGAAGTTTATATTGAACAACCTTTAGGTTTTGTTGTTGAGGGTTGTGAAGATAATGTGTTAAGGCTTAAAAAGGCCTTATATGGACTGAAGCAAGCTCCAAGAGCTTGGAATGATCGTCTTGATACGTATTTTCAAGATAATGGTTTCAGTAGGTGCATTCATGAATATGAACTCTATGTAAAAGAGGAAAGAGGAAATTTGTTATTTGTTTGTGTCTATGTGGATGACCTTATATTCACAGGAAACAATCAAATAATGTTTGAAGAATTTAAGATGGTAATGGCTCAAGAATTTGAGATGAGTGATATGAGACTAATGTCTTATTATCTGGGAATTGAAGTGAAGAAATGGAGGATGGAATTTTCATCTCACAGCAGGCTTATGCAAGAGAGCTATTGAAGAAACTCAATATGCTAGATTGTAATGCTACCAATACACCTATGGAGTTTGGAGTCAAACTTTTCAAAGAGGAAGATGGTGTAAGAAAAGTTAATCAAACATTATTCAGAAGTCTCGTGGGAAGTTTAAGGTATTTTACCTGTACCAGACCTGACATTTTATTTTCAGTTAGATTAGTTAGTCGTTACATGGAGAATCCAACAGAAATCTATATGTATGGCATGTTTTATTCAGTTTCAGATGAATTCAAATTAATGGGTTATTGTGATAGTGATTATGTTGGGGATATTTATGATAGGAAGAGTACTACTGGCTTTGTTTTCTTTTTAGGAAATAATGCAATTTCTTGGTGTTCAAAGAAACAACCTATAGTCACTCTTTCAACTTGTGAAGCTGAATATGTTGCTGTCACTGCCTATGCATGTCATGCAATTTGGCTGAAGATACAACTAAAGGAACTTCATTTTGAGCAAGATAAATCCACCAAGATCATGATGGATAATAAGTCAGTGATTGCCCTGGCAAAAAATCCAGTGTTTCACGACAAAAGCAAGCACATAGAAACAAAGTATCATTTCATTCGACAATGTATTGAGAGTATGCATGTGGAGGTTGAATATGTGAAATCACTTGATTAAGTTTCTTACATTTTTACAAAACCTCTGAAATATGATATTTTTTAAAAGTTAAGGATTATGATTGGAGTCGGAAAATTATCAAGTTTAATGGAGAATATTAAAAATAAATTTGATGGTTAGAATTTAAGAATGAATAGAAATCACAATTTGAATAAGTTGTCTATATTTAGTTTTAATTTAAACCATTTGTTTATTAGGATGTATTAAGTTTAGATGTTAAAGAAAAGTATAAATACATATGTAATCATTTCATAAATAATAACACACAAATACATTCAATACATTCCTCTTCATTTTATATTCTTCGTGAGTGTATGTGCCTTGTTCTTTTATTTTCCAACAGATAAGTGATCCAAAATAGCATTTTCGAAGGAATGTTGCTGACTTGCTATTTCTGTAGCCTTCACATTTTCGAAAGAATGTCGCTATAGCCTTAAGACATAGACTGTAGCATTCAGCAACTGTTTATAGTACACCACATGCACACATTTAACTTTTAAGACGATGATGCAAATATGCAATATCACGAGATGTTTCTAACATTTTCTTATGGAAAACACTACTATCATTGTATAATTAATTAATTATAACGTTTTATGAATATTATTCTATTTTTAATTAACATGTTCGATATGATTTTTCAGGTTTATAAACAATACAATTGGCACTAATATTTTACCATTTAAGCTTATGCAGATGTCACATAGAAAAAGAGCTATATATAGTGGAATGGGAATGTGAGGTATAGGTGTCATTTGTCAAAAGGAAAAGCATTAACAGTAGCTTAGGGGATCCATTATTTTTTTATGCAGTGTGCTTCACTGCCTGACAAACTACGATTCCATGAACTGTTTTGAAAGTTGTCAAAGACATTTATTGGTGTCAGCGTGCATAAATGATTATTATAGTCAAACCTATCAATTAATATCTTACCTATTTCAGAAGAAATTACAGAAGACATGCATGTATCAGAAAATAATGGATGAACAAATAATTTTAGGATTTTTTTCTTATAATAAAATAAAAAAATATTTCCTAAAACAAATCCTAAGTTAATATCCTAATTTCCGGTTTCAACAGGCTAGGTGTCACAACCCCCGGTAATGTTAGGTGGGTGAATTCTCTTTTTCAATGCCCGTGTTTCGCCGGTATTATTTTACTTTGATCCATCCAACCAATTGATCCATTTGACTGTTAACAATTCGACTATTTTTGTTGCTGCCAATTATTCCCGACGTCATTCCATTTCTTAGTTTTTGTCTATGTTCTCCTCGCTCTCATGGTAGCCATTAGTAAGCGCCGAAGAAATTATACAACTTATTTGTAACCAAAGTAATAAACTATAAAGCACAGTCAAATTTATCTACTAATGTGTATCCACTAATCCACTAATCTATTAAAGTATTAATCTATTAAAATATGTGTATCTGTGTATCTGTGTATCTATTATCTATTTATCTGTTATCTATTATTTATGCATTTGTTTATGCATTTAAGGAGAGCCACACTCACAGTGTAGGAAATCACACCAACTAAAGAAATCATTCTCCTGTTTACAGAGCATTTCATTCTTTGTGGCTAGCATAAAACCTCAGCACCGATTTGGAATGTCTCGAGCAACAGTCGAAGAGGCTGATCACGCCTTCCGCAGTGGACATTGCTGGGATGAAGTCAATTTGAACATCTTTGCCCTACCAACCGACCTGATTTTGAAGATTTTTCTTTGTTCCGATGGGAAAACCATAGGAAGGGGGAGGTGTATGTCGCGTGATTGGTACAATAGATTGAACCGGGTGGATAATATGGTGACTCATTTCAAATCAAGGGGGAAGGTGGAGGTTCTTCACTTGGATAACCCCCTGAAAGATGCTGACTGTGGGCGGCTTTCTATGTTCGTCTTTTAAACTCGTGTCGCCATTCCGGTTGCCGTTCCTCTTGATTGGATGTGGTTTTCCATGGTGGGAACAGACACCGGCAAGGTATGTGCAAGATACTCAATCGATGGTCGTTTGAGTTCATTGATCACTTGGGACCCGTTCGGTTCCTGGAGGTCTGTTATTCCTGATCCGGGGTCTGACAGTTACCACTTCAACCACAGTGAGGAATGGTCTGCTTATGCCTTTCTCAGCATGGTGGGTTGTGATGATTATAAGATTCTCAGCCTCATGAAGCGTCACCTGGCAAATCCTGGATACGACATGCAAATGTATCTTTCGAGTGCGGGTCAGTGGAGTCCCGCTGCGCAGATCCTGCCAATGATTGATAGACTGAGCAGTGGGTATGTCGTGGCCAATAGCTGTGTTTTTTGGGTCAATAGTGAAGGTAGATTTACGAAAAAACCGGTCTTCGTGGTTTGATATGCAACGATGGATTCTGCGTGGGATGAGATAGAAATAAGCACAGGCGCATGTGTGGATCATCCCACGTTGATTGGCCACCATGATTATGTGGATTTCGTTACCTATGAGTGGTCTGCTTTAAGGTTCGGAGTACATGTGATGATCATCAACCTTAGACCTGTAGGTGCAATGGCATGGGGTCGGCATCTCTTTATTGGTGGCACTAACCTGACGGAAACACCCTGTCTGAAGATAGGTCGCGAGCTCCTCGGGATCAGCTATTGTGTCCGTGATTTTGTCGGTGTTGAGTCGTCACTTGATGCGATCGTATCGGAGGCCCAGTTCCGCTCTATTGGTCTGACTGACGGAGTTGTGAAGTTCATTGGACGCGTGAGATGGCTTGGAGTTGTTTGCATCAAGGGGTGCATGGGGTTTTCTCTAGAAGTCTGAATATTGCTGAGTAACGTGTTGTTGTTTCCGTGCTGTGTTTTGCAATTTGCTTTCTTAAGATTTATGTACGCACTTTCTGAACAAGTTAGTGGTTTGCCATTTGTAATATTTAATTTTGGCCCCCCGATTTGATTGCATCCTGTCCCCGGGGGATGATGAGTTCGCTATGATTCTGATCTTCATCTCCATGTCTCTTGACCTATGAATTTTTCATGTTTTATTTATATTTTATAAATCCCGCTGTATATTTCCTGGTTATTATGTAATGTATTGTGTAGTGTTTATTAGTGAAGCCGGATCTGGATTTGGTGGTAATGATAATGGCTGGTTTGGCCAAGCAGCTTGTGTTGTGGTAACTTTTTTTAGTCACAGCCGGCCTATGTTGCCGTTTTGTTCCGGCCATTTCAATACAAAGACATTAATTGATGCATCATGATATTTTCAAGCATTTCCGGCCTTTTCTCCTGACATGGGCCCAATCTGTTCCCTTTGTAACTGTGGGTTGGGTGAGCATTGACCCACATTGATGTTGTGACCTTATCCTCCTGCAACCACCCTTCATTTCGTTACCACTACAAACCCTTGATCCGTCGTCACTCACTTCACTTAGGCGGGCACAGCAAGGCGTGTCTGTGATCGTTCCGCCGGTCCTTCTTTTAGCCATTCTTGTGGATTTTGCTCTTCACCATGGCCAGCACACTTTCTTTTTCATATTACCTCGGTAATTCTTGATCCATCTCTTCCGTTGTTATTTACTTTATGATTTTTTTCACAATGTTTTCATAAATAAAACCTCCCCTCACGGTTGTCATGCTAAAATCGCTTTGTGTTTTCCAATAAAATGCGTCCTCCAACTTCATGCATGTAAAATTCTTTTGTATCAACTTTTGCAAGACGATCCCAATCATTGAATCTGAATAATTTCTTTGACCTCAAGCGTTAACACCCTTGACTTTTGAGCTGCCTGTTGTCTGCTGCAACTCCGACTTTTGTGCGACAAGGTACATTTCAGGAACTTCTGGGATATACGGTTTGTTGGCACTACTTTCGTTGACTTTGGACTCTTCCCTGCGCAGGTAATTTGTCAATTATTTTTTTTGTTATAATGGTAATAGTAATAATACCATCAAATAATATTCATCCTCACTATTTCATCTATTACGTTGTTAACAATATTTATATCCAGAATACATTTTAATGTGCACTGTTGCTATTCCATGCTAATCTGATTTTGGGTGACTAACTTTAGCTATTAAGGATTACTGATGATCTTTACATTGGTAAACAAACTATTAAATCTTATCAAGCCATGCCTTTTTATCTGCTGCTATCCCCCTCTAATCTAACATTGCCTACCTAACTTTTGCTATTCAAGTTTAGCAATGATCATTAAACTGGTAAACAACCGATTAGATGCAATCAAGCAACACCTTTAATCGTGCTTCCAGTAATTTTTGTCTGCCAAATTAATTCTTGTGTTATTTACTGTCATGCCTATCTGTTAGACCAACATTTAGATTGTACATACATATACATATACATATACGTTTTTGAAATCTTTTGCAGTGTTCATTTTTTACTATAACGTGCCAGTTTCTTTTTTGCTTGGTTCTATGTATCCCTCCATGTATCGTATATCCCCCGGAGTTGTCCATTCATCTATTCTTACCCTCCATTTCATTCTTCTTAGTGAATCAATGCAATTAATTACTTTAGCTGTGTTCCATTCTTTCTCATTCATCCTGTTCAACCCCTGTGAGTCTCTGGTGACAAGACATTTTCCTACTTGGAGTAATTGAACTTCAATTTCCATCATTGCTTCAACATTTACTGTGAATTTCATTTAATGGTACTATATCTTGTTTCAGTCATACTTATGTTAGGAGTAATTAAACTAAGTGATTATCACTGCTATTTTTAGACCTCACCCTACTTGTTTGCTGACTGATCTCATCCAATGAGTTGGATTTATTGACTACCTATCTATTATTCATTTTCATCGGGCTTTCTTTGAGAGGCGGGAACTTTTTCTTCAATTTTTTTCACTTTGGTTGAGAACTGCGTATAAAGTGCTACGTACAGGCTCCGTAATTAATTCTGAACCATTGAGATCAATTCTGTTTTTGCTTCTCTTATAAATTTGACCTCTTTTTTTAGGTGATATCATTGTGATTATACTATATATTATATATTATATATTAATTTTTTTGTTTGGTCACTAGGTCAAATTTTAAATAAATTTGCCTTGTCATTTTCTTTGGTTAATAGGTCATACTATCAATTACTTCAGTGTTTAATTTAAGTTACCCAATTAATAATCATGAAAATAATCACAGTGTTCACATTTCTGCTAGCCGCGTCACTTAGGAAGTCTTTTTGTCATTACATCTTCAATATTTATTCATGTCAATCCTTTAGGCTATCTAATCCAATGTCTTCTTTGGTATCCAGGCCTGGGTGGCCCAAATAATATACCTGACCATGACTTCAGTTCCCTATATGTTATAACAATACCAATAACTATGACACCATCTGCTCAATTGGTTTCTTCAGTGGTTAGATAATATAATTGTCATTATTATTGTATTATTCAAATATTTTTTTAAATCTTTATTTCCTCACCTTTTGAACAATTACTACAAAAATTATTATTTATATTTATATTTATATTTATATTTATAATATAACATTAATTTTTAATTGGCACCAATTACTTTTTATTATAAATATTTCAATTTCAATTTAGGCTATCTAATCCAGGGTCTTCTTTGCTATCCGGGCCACGGTGGCCCAAATAATATACCTCACCAGGGCCTCAATTCCCTGTATGTTATAAGAATAACATTAACTATCACACAATTTGCTCAATTGGTTTCTTCAGTGGTTTCATAATATAATTGTCGTTATTATTGTATTCTCCAAATATTGTTTATAATTTTTTTATTTTATCTCTTACTCTTTGATCAATTACAACAACGATTATTATTATTTTTAATATAACCTTAATATCCTTATAGGCATCGCTTACTCTTTGTTATAAATTATAAATAAATAAATAAATATAAATATTTGAATAGGTCATTCATAATCCCACTCATATCTCTCGATCTACCCTACATCAGTAACTCAACGCACCACATTCCACACCTTCCCCCACCATTACCCACCATTCCGCTGTTTCCCCTGGACTTTGGTTTTTTATTAGCCATGCGGTCACTATCTGGAATGTTTCAAAAGTTTATTTACGGCTTGGTGGACCATGGGTGAGTGACCAATATGTATGTTACTTTCTATTTATGTTCAAACACACATACCTATATGTTCCTTTTGTAGCGTTTTCTGTTGACAATCTAACCCAATATGATAGGTTCTTGCCCGTACATAGCATCTTATATTGTTGATCTTTTTGTGAAGTATGTGCCTTTGGCCATCTGCTGACTCAAGCAAAAATGGTGATCCCAACCCTAATTTTTATAGGCTTCTCTTCCTTGCATTGGATCCCGTGGCCATACGTTTCCTTTTGCCTCAAAACCTCACTTATTCATATATTCATATATTCTATCTATTTCATATACTCTAATTCTAATATGAAAATAATCATCTGAAGCATCATCTTTTATGGCACTCACAGCTCCATCCTTTTTTCCTTTGGCTAAATGGTCGCATGCTATATCTTCCCTAGTTCTTTTAATTTATGTCAGACATTTATATTCAAATTTATCTATGTATATAGCACATTATTTACATGATATATATTGTGTCTATATACATGAGCTAAAAAGTTCTGGATAATATAAATATATATTTCATATATTTAATATATTGTGTCCATATACATGAGTTGAAAAGTTCTGGATAATATATATATATATATATCTTCCATCTCATCCACCCTCCTAACTGGATGTTCTATCGGTCTTCTTCTCACATGTCTAAACCACCTGAGACGCGATTCAACCATCTTTTCCACAATGGGTGCTACTCCAACTCTCTTCCTTATATCTTCATTCCTTATTTTATTCAATCAGCGTGTGACCACTCATCCATCCCAACATCTTCATCTCTGCCACACTCAGCTTATGTTCGTGCTCCCCTTTAGCCGCCCAACACTCCGTACCATACAGCATAGCCGGTCTTATAGCGGTGCGATAGAATTTACCTTTAAGTTTTAAAGGCACTTTTTTGTCGCATATAAAACCAGATGCACTCCGCCATTTTGACCAACCTGCTTGGATCCTATGATTTACATCATGTTCAATCTCTCCATTATCCTGTATGATGCACCCAAGATACTTAAAACTTTTAACTTTTTTTAGGATGTTTTCTCCAATCTTCACCTCTATATTAGAGTTTTTCCTTCTCAGACTGAACTTACATTCCATATATTCCGTCTTGCTACGGCTTATGCGCAGACCATACACTTCTAAAGCTTCTCTCCATAACTCCAACTTCTTATTTAGGTCTTTCCTTGACTCTCCCATAAGGACGATATCATCGGTAAAAAGCATGCACCATGGCACAGGCTCTTTGATGTGCTCTGTGAGTACTTCCAAGACTAATGTGAAAAGGTATGGACTTAAGGATGATCCCTGGTATAATCCTATACCAATAGGGAATTCCTCCGTCACACCACTTTGAGTCTTCACACTAGTTGTGGCCCCATCATACATGTCTTTAATTGCCCGAATATATGCGATCCTTACTCTCCTCTTTTCTAAAACCTTCCATAAGACACCCATTGGTACCCTATCATACGTTTTTTCCAAATCAATAAACACCATATGTAGATCCCTTTTATTACTATGATACCTCTCCATCATCCTTCTTAATAGGTATATCGCTTCAGTGGTAGATCTTCCTGGCATAAATCCAAATTAGTTCTCTGTTACTTGTGTCTCTTTTCTCAATCTCCATTCTATCATCCTTTCCCATAACTTCATAGTATGACTCATAAGCTTAATCCCTCTATAGTTTCCGCAACTTTGTATATCCCCCTTATTCTTGTAGATAGGTACCAAGGTGCTCTTTCTCCACTCATTAGGCATCTTCTTTGACATATATATAAAATTTTTAAAGTTTGTCTCTGCTCTCTCTATATGTTTTTTAGAGATGAGTTTCAGTCCCCGGTCCGTTTTATCGTGCTTTTTGTCATGAACTCGGTGATTTCATGATGTTTAAGGACAACCATGGAAATGAGTTTCACGTCATGCTAGACAAGGTTGGTAACAATGCTTTTTTTACAAGGGATTTTGTTCCATGGTTGCCGCATACAACATAAGGCATGGAGCTTGGTTGCGCGCCTACTATGAAGGTAATGGCACTCTATGCACCTCTATAAGGAACCTTGACGGATCTCGCATTGTGTATCCAATGCCACATTCTCGAAGCAGCTTCACTGCTTCAGCAGTCAGTAGCGTTAATCCTCACCGTACACGTGACCTTTCTCGTGATGTGATCCATACGGGCGATGTTATACTTCCATTTTCCATTGAATACACCCCTCCAACTTCTCTTGTTCGCAGCAACGCCTTCGGCAGCCTACAATACTCAACCAACAGCCTGGGTTGTCCTGTGTATTTTGCCTCGACAACTTCACAAGCGAGTCTGGTGGGCCAAGTTGATCTCCGTTCGTAGAGTCAATCGCTTAGTCCGCCCGTTGCAGGAGGTAACAACCAAATTTTTTTATATTATCGAATGGTGTTGGGATTTTCTCTCTCCCACAAATTTTTGTTTTTTTTAAATCGGTCCAATGGGCATCTAAGCATTAGAAGTTTCTGATTATGTTTTTAGCTGTAGATGCTGGCAACTTCTCCGAGTGGATTCGTCGTTAGATTTATTTTTGATCTTGCCTTGTGACCGAGGATGCTCCTACCCATGCATAATCCAAGTTTCAAGTTTAAACTCAATTCTTCGCTTTTTCTTCATTCATGCTTTGGCATGTTACCGATCGTCTTTTGTTTCTTTTCTTTTGTTAATTTATTCCCGGACGTGTGGGCCAGTGCGTTTTAAACCTTTGTAGTTCCAGTCAGGCTTATGGATAACCATGCTTTGTGTTTTATAATTTCTTATATATGTATCTTATCTATCTAATATATATTATATTATATTATATTATTTATAATTATCATACACTTCATACACTATACTATACTATATAAATTAGTATCGTATTAGTTTCATGTGCACCAATTTTGCGTTGACCATCTCGATACTGATAAACATAAATTTATATGCGTGGATAACAATATTCATATACATCATTGTAGAAATTGTAGAAATATATTTAATATGCGAATAATGTACGCTCCTAATTTCATTATTAATTCAGCTTACGTCTCCTAAAGATATATTGATTGATATTCATTGATAATTGATGTTGATATTGTTAATTGATAAATCATAATTTATAACTTACATTACAATGAAGGTAATCAATAATAAAATCAACATATCTACATTCTATACTATTCAATTATTATTATATTATTATATATTATTATATTATAAAATCA
>NC_029781.3:10391297-10401828 GCF_000817695.3 Arachis duranensis | reverse complement strand
ACACTATACACCATTCTAATCTATTCAACACTTAAATTAATTTTATTACCTACACATCTTAACAACTATTTTCATTCAATTATCATATACTACTCTGACTTTGTCGTTGTCCTCTCCCATTCCCTTTAACAGAAAAAAGAGAATTGTCCAATTTCTTCTCCCTTCAAATTTGCTTCTTCATCTGTTAGCTATTCTAGCTCATTTGCTC
Source organism: Arachis duranensis (assembly GCF_000817695.3). Classification (NCBI taxonomy): domain Eukaryota; kingdom Viridiplantae; phylum Streptophyta; class Magnoliopsida; order Fabales; family Fabaceae; genus Arachis; species Arachis duranensis. Next base: position 10,401,620 of record NC_029781.3, on the reverse strand, counting down.
GCATGGTGGATATGTTTTAACAAAAAGTGAGTTGGCTAACCATTTGTTTTACATGTTAAAGATCTTGTCGTGGTTATCATCAACCAAGCAAGCTTATTTTGTTTTGTTTCCGGTCCTTTTCATCCTTTTTCCCACGAGATTGGTGCTCCTTTCAAAATAGTTTCTTACATAGCCTCCCACAAACATAATTTCAGTCTTGCTGGGTTACTTCTGCTTGCCTGCTTGATACTGGGTATGTGGGTAACCTCTACCTTTGCTTTGGAAGAATTCATTCCTTCATTTTCTTTGTTGTTTGTGACTGGCACTATTTTGCTGGCTAATGGAGTCATTGCTCTTTTCGCTGCGGCCTGTTTTATGTTTCAGGAAACATGTCTAACTTATTCCTCTCAGTAGTTGCACGCAGATGTATTTTTTTTGTGTGGACTCCTGCTTGGTGCGTCTTTTTCTTCCGTCACATAAGCGTATGGTTCAGAACTTATGATATGTGATTGATGGAAAAATTATTGTAGTAACCATAAATTTTACTGTCAGGCCACAGTTGCTCTTTCCTGAATTTTTTACGGTGAATTTGGGTCTAAACTGCCAGATGGGGTTAGATTTGTCAATTTCTCCGGCCGTCGGTTCGCCATGCTGCTCCACAAGACTCCTTCTCTTTGCCTAATAGTGGGAGGGTTTCCTCAATTAATTAATGCCTTTACCATTAAGGGAAGATGCTGGTTCTTTATGGCCTATGTTGGTGATGCTAAGTTTGTTATTTTCTATGTGCTAGATGCGAATGTGCGTTTCCCAGATGCCGGAGTATCCTCTGACTACCCTTTTGCTATAGATGAACTATTAGGAAATACTTATAGCAATGTTGCCGCTTATTTTGTGCCCGCTTTGCCTGATGACGAGGATTTGTTGCTACCAGATTCAATCCACTCTAATTTGCCTTCAGTAATATATCCCAAGGGTGATACATACACCATCCAGTTTGCATCAACCATACAAAATTTGCCCATGCTTTCATTGCTTTTGGAAATTTGTTTGACTTTTGTTACTGGTTTTGTTGCCAAACCTCTTGACTATCGCACCTTTGCTTCAATGCTTGGTCATTATTCAATTGCCTATTGATGCGTGAGCATCTTTTCTATCTTTTCCTAGTGAATTTGCACTTAAATTGTTGAGTTTAATCAAGAATTAATTATCTTTTAGCCACTATAGATGCTACTTTGAGTCTTGTGCAATTCTGTTTATTTTAGGTAGCATCCAGCTGGATTTGATGGAGTTTTTGTAGCACAAGAGTTAAAGGAGAAAACCAGCGAGGAGCGACGCGTGCGCGTACTTGACGCGTACGCGTGATTTGGAGCTTTCCATGGCGACGCGTGAGCGTGGCTGACGCGTACGCGTGATTTGAAGATTTTCACGGTGACGCGTACGGTGACTGACACGTACGCATGACACGTGAAGGAGACCATCGACGCGTACACATAACTGACGCGTACGCGTGATATGTGCCACGTGCAGAAAATGCTGGGGGCGATTTTTGGGCTACTTTTGACCCAGTTTTTAGCCCAGAAAGTACAGATTAGAGGCTGCAGAGTGAAGGAATCAAGTGGTCTCTATCCATCAATTAAAGACTTGCTGATTACCATAATTAATTCTGATTTAAATTTGAATTCTATTTTAAAATAGGAAAAGATATTATTTAGTTTTAAAAAGTAGATTTTTAAATTTATTAGGATTAGATATAAAAGGATTTGGAATTAGTTAACAGGGGAATTCACATTCCATCAGATTGGAACTCTGTACATTTTTACCTGAATCCTTATTTTTCCTCTGAACCATGAGCAACTAAACCTCCACTGTTAAGGTTAGGAGCTCTGTCTATTGTATGGATTGATACTATTATTTTTCTATCTTAATTCATGTTTTGATTTATATTTCAATAATTGTTTTCGTTCTTTATTTTATGAGTTTGGGTGGAACGGAAGTATGACCCATGTTCTAATTGAGTTCTTGTATAACTTGGAAAATCTCTTTACTTGAACAACAGCTTGAAAACATATTATCATGAATTTCTAATTGTTTGTATTTAACGGGATACATGAGATATAATCCCCTTATTTTGGATAATTAGGATTCTTGTGGCATATAAATTGGAATTTGATCATCACCCTCTAATTGAAATTAACTGACCAAGGAATTGGCAGTTGATAAATTTTAGAGGAGACTAGGAAGGTCTAAAGAATTAGGGTCTATTCACATATAGTTTGCCATAAATTAAATCTTGCATGATTAAAATAGTTAATAAGAAAAATCAATCAGGAAAATAGATAACTCTGAAGCCTTAACTGTTTTCTCCCATATTTTATTTTCAACTTATTTACTTGCGTGCCTACCTTCTGATATTTTCAACTTAAACCTTTTGAACATCCAAACACTCTTTTCTGCTTGCCTAACTAAGTAAATTAATCAACCATTGTTGCTTGATCCATCAATCCTCATGGGATCGACCCTCATTCACCTGAGGTATTACTTGGTACGACCCGGTGCACTTGCCGGTTAGTCTGTGGTTAGAAATTCAGCAACCACCTACCCCGGAGCACTTCACAGCTTGCTATCAAAGCGTGAGGTTGTTGTTGTCAACAAAATGATTTCAAAATACCAAGCTAACGAGTATATTCTGGTAAGGATTTATTCATTCATTCCTTGTCTCTGTCTTTGGTTGATGTGGGTTTTCGTCCTTGATGTTTACATCTACGTCGTCACAACATCTTACTCACTCTTAGACCATTTTCTCTCATTTGTTTTGTAGACCCTTCCAATCAGTTTTGTTCAAAGGGCTTTTGGGATTAAACCTAATCAAGTCGATGTTGTCGATGATGTTGGTGTGTGTTACAAGGTCGATGTTTGCTCCAAGCTAAGTCGGCCCCGAGAGTGCTATTTTGGTAGGGGCTGGTGGCCTTTTAGTCAGCACCACATGCTGCTAACGGGAAGCGCCATTAGGCTAATGATTTATTCCCTTAAGAACTGGCGTGTGCATTGTCATGTCCTATGTATTTGATGCTTTGTTCCCTGAAGCCGAAAACTGTGCTCCCACCATCAAATATCGAACTTGGTGTTTCAGCAATGTGTCATATTTATTTTCATATGTGCTGTTGGTCAACTCATTAACTTAGACAACTTTAGATTTAGTGACCAGATATAGCTAAGATCAATTTTATTCATATCTAGTCAAAAGTGCTTTCATTCTTTAATATACTCTTGGACAATGCTATCTATATAATCGGATGTGATTCTACTGCGTTAATCGTGGGAAAAATTTGACTTTTTGTTACACAGTCATAAAATAGGCATCATGTTGTATCTATATATAGCCTTTAGGGTCGCACTATTACACTTTTTGGTTTATCAGAAATGCCTCCCCATTATGGTTTCGGAAAAATTAGGTCTATAATACTCTTCACAACTTTTGATTCCTTTAAGTAATATATATCCATCTTGCATTAAATTTTTTTTTTCATAAAATCACTTATGACAAGTCATCTTATGCTAGTTTTACAAGCATTTTTCATTAGTTTCATTAGGTTTTATGCACTCTTGCACAATAAGTAAGTGATTGGAGTAGAATTTCATGGTTATTTTGAATCAATCAAACATCATTTATTTTACACAAAATCATAAGGTTTACGATAGAATTAATTGATTTCATGAATGATGCAAAGATCTTGTAATTTTAGTGAGACTTTGATTGGTTGTTTGTTTGCTTGTAGGTGAAGAAATGAGGAAAAAAGGGCAGCAATCAGGGAAGCGTTACGTTCACAAAGAGAACGCCACGCTCACTAGCAAACATGGCTTGCGTTCACTTTGGAAGTGAACGTGGCATTCACTTTCTCACCTTTCTCGTGTTTTTCAGCTTGGAGAGGGGAAGCTCGTGCCATCCAGCTCTTAAGGAACAAACGTAGCGCTCAACCAAGGGAGCGCTAAGCACCACTCAGCAAGCGAACTTAGCGTTCAATAAGGCAGTGCCAAGGGAAAGCGCACCAAAGGGGGTGCTTGAAGAATGAACTCAGCGCTTAGTAAGGGAGTGCTAGAGGAGTGCGCACCAAAGCGCTCAACCAAAGAGCTAGCGTTCATCAAGGAAGCATGGCGTTCAATCAGTGAACGCTAGGAAGGCAATTGGCGCACGTGAAGGGAGCACACAAGGAGTGAACACAACATTCACTAAGCCAACTGAATGCTCCACTGGGAGTGTCACTGATGAGCAGATATTTTATACACTTTTTGGTAGTATTTTTATATAGTTTTTAGCATGTTTTATTCACTTTTTGTTATATTTTTTTCATTTTTATTCAAAAATCACATTTCTAGACTTCACTATGAGTTTGGGTGTTTCTCTGTAATTTTAGGTATTTTCTGGCTGAAATTGAGAGACCTGAGCAAAAATCTGATTCAGAGGCTGAGAAAGGACTGCAGATGCTGTTGGATTCTGACCCTCCTGCACTCGGAATGAATTTTCTGGAGATAAAGAAGCCCAATTGGCACGCTCTCAATTGCGTTGGAAATTAGACATCTTGGTTTCCAGCAATGTATAATAGTCCATACTTTGCTCGAGATTTGATGGCCCAAACTGGCGTTTAAATGCCCACCAGAGACCCTTTTCTGGAGTAAAACGCCAGAACTGGCACAAAAGCTGGAGTTAAACGCCCAAACTGGCACCAAAGCTGGCGTTTAACTCCAAGAACGTCCTATGCACGTGAAAACTTCAAAGCTCAGCCTAAACACTCACCACGTGGGCTCCAAAATTGGATTTCTGCACTATCTGCACTTAGTTACTCATTTTCTGTAAACCTAGGTTACTAGTCTAGTATAAAAACTACTTTTAGAGATTCAATTTGCACCTCATGACATTTTTACATTCCTTATTGTACCTTTGACGGCATGAGTCTCTAAACCCCATGGTTAGGGGTGAGGAGCTCTGTTGTGTCTCGATGAATTAATGCAATTACTACTGTTTCTATTCAATCACGCTTGTTTCTGTTCTAAGATATTCACTCGTACTTCAATATGATAAATGTGATGATTCGTGACACTCATCATCATTCTCACAATTATGAAGGCATGCCTGACAACCACTTCCATTCTATCTGAGCTCAATGTAGTCATTGGGCGACAGCTTGAGTGTGTATCTCTTGGACTCCTGATTCATGAGTTTGATTGCCTCTCCTGACAACAGAGCATTCAAATTTGTGAGACCAGAATCTTCGTGGTAAAGGCTAGAATTAATTGGCGGCCAAACTCACGAATGTTGGGCGCAGTGACAGTGTACAAAAGGATGAAGGTATCCTATTCCGACACAAGTGAGAACCGACAGATGATTAGCCCTGCGGTGAAAGCCATAGGCGGACCTTTTTCACTGAGAGGACGGATGGTAGCCATTGACAACGATGATCCACCAACATAAAGCTCACCATAGGAGGAGCCAGGCGTGTTTGAAGAAGATAGCAGTAGGAACGCAGAAATTCAGAGGGCAGAGCATCTCCGAAACCTCAACCTGTTCTCCATTATCACTGAATAACAAGTATCATTTATTTCATGTTCTTTTATTTTATTGCAAACACAACTCTTTTTATTATTAATCTCCTGAATAAGAGTTACAAGATAACCATAGCTTGCTTCAAGTCGACAATCTCCGTGGGATCGACTCTTACTCACGTAAGGTATTATTTGGACGACCCAGTGCACTTGCTGGTTAGTTGTACGAGTTGTGAAAAGTGTGATTCACAATTCCGTGCACCAAGTTTTTGGCGCCGTTGCCGGGGATTGTTCGAGTTTGGACAACTGAAAGTTCATCCTGTTACTTAGATTAGGAAAAATTTATATTTTGGTTTAGAGTCACTAGAATTGCATCTTATATTTTCCTTTCAAAAATCTTTCAAAAATATTATTTTTCTTTATTAATTTTTAATTTTTTCTTTGCGTCTTTTATTTGAGTTTAGTTTCATATTTTAAGTTTGGTGTCAATTGCATGTTTTTATTTTCCTTCAAAATTTCGAATTGCATGTTCTTATCTTTCTTCATATTTTTCATTACTTGTTCTTGTTTATTTTTCTTGTTTGATCTTTAGTTCTTCTTGTTCTGTATCTTTTCTTGTTTTTCTTGTGTATTTTCAAATTATCAGTATTCAAAATATTATATATATCAAAGTCCTTTTTCAAAAACACATTAAATTTCTAACTTAGTTGGTTAGAGCGTTGTGCTTATGTTCTTGGTAATTTGGTATCTTTCTTTCAAAACTTTTTCAAAAATAATTTTTCTTTGATTAAATTTTGTATCAAACTTTTAAGTTTGGTGTTCTCTTGTTAATTTTCTTTAATTTTTGAAAATTTATTTTTATTTTTCTAAAAATTTTAAGTTTGGTGTTCCTTTTTATGTTCTTGAGTCTTCTTTGGGTTTTGATATTAAAATTTTTAAGTTTGGTGTTCCTTGGTGTTTTTCCCTCCAAATTTTCGAAAACAAGGAGCATTAGATCTAAAAATTTTAAGTCTTGTGTCTTCTGTGTATTTTTTCCTTTCCTCATTGAATTCAAAAATATCTTTTCTCTTTATTTTAATTGAATTTTCGGATTTTTTTAAAATCAGATTTTTATTTTAAAATTTTTATTCTATCTTATCTTAGTTTTTAAAATTTAAAAATTCAAATCTTTTTCAAAAATCATATCTTTTTCAAAACCTTATCTTATCTTTTCTAATCTCAATTTTTAAAATCATACCTTTTTCATATCTTTTATTTTATTTTATTTTATTTTCTTACAAGTATCTTTAATTTTAAGACATATCTTTTTCAAAACTTCCTAACCACTTTCTCTCCTCAATTTTCGAAAATCATATCCAAAATTTTTCAAATCTTTTTAATTGATTAATCATTTCAGTTTTCGAATTTATTTTCCTTCTCTTTTAGTTTTCGAAACTTATATTCTGTTTTCCAATTATTTTATTTTATTTCCCTTTAATTCGGTTTATCATAAAAAAACATCAAACAAAAATATATTTTATTTGCAATGCACATCATCTCTCTTTCTCCATCATGGACCTAAGTTGAGATGAACAGTCCAGAAGGACTCTGGGGTCATATGCTAACCCCACTACTGCTTCATATGGGGGTAGTATCTGTATACACCCCATCAAAGCTAGCAACTTTGAGCTAAACCCCCAGCTCATTATCATGGTGCAGCAAAACTGCCAGTATTTCGGTCTTCCACAAGAAGAACCTACTGAGTTTCTGGCACATTTCTTATAAATTACTGACACAGTACGTGATAAGGAAGTAGATCTGGATGTTTATAGATTATTACTGTTTCTATTTGCTGTAAAAGATCAAGCCAAGAGGTGGTTAAATAACCAACCCAAAGCAAGCATACAAACATGGAAACAGTTATAAGACAAATTCATGAATCAATATTTTCCTCCAAAAAGGATGACACAGCTAAGGCTGGACATCCAAGGCTTTAAACAAGAGGATAATGAATCTCTTTATGATGCCTGGGAGAGGTATAGAGAGATGCTAAGGAAATGGCCCTCTGAAATATTTTCAGAATGGGTGCAATTAGACATCCTCTACTATGGGCTTACAGAAAAAGCCCAAATATCTCTAGACCACTCAACTGGTGGATCTATACACATGAAAAAGACAATTGAAGAGGCTCAAGATCTCATATATACAGTTGCTAGAAATCAGCATCTGTACTTAAGTAATGAGTCCTCCATGAAAGAAGAGGCTAAAGCAGTATCCACTAACCTTGGTCCTCCAGAACAAGTTGCTGAACTCAATCAGTAAATACTTCTACTAACAAAATAGTTAGCAGAGTTCAAAGAAATGTTACAATATACTAAAAATGCTAACAAGAATATAGAAGCACAATTGGATCAAACAAGGCAGTAATTATCTAAACAAATAACAGAAGAGTGCCAAGCTGTTCATTTGAGGAGTGGAAAGACATTGAATGCCTCAACTCAGAATAGCAGAAAGCCAAGAAAAGAACAACTGACAGAAGATGACCAAGCCACTACCCAAAATCCCTCTGAGGATAGTAAGAGCCCAGAGAGGAATGATTCTAGCATTCAAACGCCAGAAAAGGATGCAAAATTGGCGTTAAACGCCCAGTGGATGGCCAATTCTGGCGTCCAAACGCCAGAAAATAGTGGAAAAGTGGCGTTAAACGCCCAGGCAGCCCCCACTCCTGGCGTTCAAATGCCAATAAAGGATCAGACACCTGCAAGTGCTGATAACAACCCCTTAAGCAGGCTTCTCCAACCACTTCTGTAGGAAATAAACCTACAGCAACCAAGGTTGAAGAATACAAAGCCAAGATACCTTATCCTCAAAAACTCCGCCAAGCGGAACAGGATAAACAATTTGCTTGCTTTGTAGACTATCTCAGGACTCTTGAAATAAAGATTCCGTTTGCAGAGGCACTTGAGCAAATATCCTCTTATGCTAAGTTCATGAAAGAGATCTTAAGTCATAAGAAGGATTGGAGGGAAATTGAAAAAGTCTTCCTCACTGAAGAATGCAGTGCAGTCATTTTAAAGAGCCTACCAGAGAAACTTAAAGACCCTGGAAGCTTTATGATACCATGCACATTAGAGGGTACTTGTACCAAGACAGCTCTATGTGATATTGGGGCAAGTATCAACCTAATACCTGCATCCACTATCAGAAAGCTTGGCTCGATTGAAGAAGTCAAACCAACCCGAATATGTCTCCAACTTGCTGATGGCTCCATTAAATATCCATCAGGCGTGATTGAGAACATGATTGTCACAGTTAGGCCATTTGCCTTTCCCACTGACTTTGTAGTGCTGGAGATGGAGGAGCACAAGAGTGCAACTCTCATTCTAGGAAGACCTTTCCTAGCATCTGGACGAACCCTCATTGACATCCAAAAAGGGGAGGTGACCCCTGAGAGTCAATGAGGATGAGTTTAAGCTGAATGCTGTTGAAGCAATGAAGCATCAAGACACATCAAAAGACTGTATGAGCATTGATATTATTGACTCCTTGGTGGAAGAGGTCAATATGACTGAGAGTCTTGAATCAGAGCTAGAGGACATTTTTAAAGATGTTCAGCATGATCTGGAGGAACCAGAGAAAATAGAAGAACCTCTGAAAACTCCTCAGGAAGAGGAGAAGCCTCCTAAACCCGAGCTCAAACCACTACCACCATCCCTGAAATATGCATTTCTGGGAGAAGATGACACCCTTTTGATGATCATAAGCTCTACTCTAGAGCCATAGTAAGAGAAAGCACTAATTCAGGTGCTAAGGACACACAAGACAGCTCCTGAGTGGTCCATAAGTGATCTTAAGGGCATTATCCCAACCAGATGCATGCACAAGATCCTCTTGGAGGATGATGCCAAGCCAGTGGTTCAACCACAGAGGCGGCTGAATCCAGCCATGAAGGAGGTGGTGCAGAAAGAAGTCATTAAGTTACTAGAGGCTGGGATTATTTATCCTATTTCTGATAGCCCCTGGGTGAGCCCTGTCCAAGTTGTCCCCAAGAAGGGAGGTATGACAGTGGTTCATAATGAAAAGAATGAACTAGTTCCTACAAGAACAGTTATAGGGTGGCATATGTGTATTGACTATAGAAGACTCAATACAGCCACCAGAAAGGATCATTCTCCTTTACCATTCATAGACCAGATGGTAGAGAGACTAGTAGCTCATGATTACTACTGCTTTTTGGATGGATATTCAGATTATAACCAAATTGCAGTAGATCCACAGGACCAAGAGAAAACAGCATTCACATGCCCATCTGGAGTATTTGCCTACAGAAGGATGCCTTTTGGTCTATGCAATGAACCTTGATGAGCGGATAATTTATACGCTTTTTGGCATTGTTTTTAGTATGTTTTTAGTATAGTTTAATTAGTTTTTAGTATATTTTTATTAGTTCTTAGTTAAAATTCACTTTTCTGGACTTTACTATGAGTTTGTGTGTTTTTCTGTGATTTCAGGTATTTTCTGACTGAAATTGAGGGACCTGAGCAAAAATCTGATTCAGAGACTAAAAAGGACTGCAGATGCTGTTGGATTCTGACCTCCCTGCACTCGAAGTGGATTTTCTGGAGCTACAGAAGCCCAATTAGCGCGCTCTTAATGGCGTTGGAAAGTAGACATCCTGAGCTTTCCAGCAATATATGATAGTCCATACTTTGCCCAAGATTTGATGGCCCAAACCGGCATTCAAATTCACCCTCAGAATTCCCAGCGTTAAACGCCGGAACTGGCACAAGAATGGGAGTTAAACGCCCAAACTGGCACCAAAGCTGG
>NC_029781.3:10387767-10390056 GCF_000817695.3 Arachis duranensis | reverse complement strand
TTCATCAATTTAGCTCTTGAATGCAATGTTCTACTGAAGCTTGGCTAGCCATGTCTAATTCCCTGGACCGGAGTCTTAGACTAAACATTGCATGATTCCTGGAATTCTCATTAAGAATTTTGATACCTTTATTTTCTTTTTCCACTTAATTTTCGAAAAAAGCACAAAAAAAATTTCAACATCATAAAAACCAAAAATATTGTATGTTTCTTGTTTGAGTCTAGTGTTTCATTTTAAGTTTGGTGTCAATTGCATGTTTCTGTTCTTCTTGCATTCATGCATGTGTCTTCATTAATCTTCAAGTTGTTCTTGATGATTTCTTACTCTGATCTTTGAATTCTCTTGACTTGAGTGTTTATGTGTCTCATATGCATTCTCATTTTGTTAGTGTCACTAGTATACAAACTGCTAAGTTTGGTGTCTTGCATGCATTGTTATTTGATTTTAGTTGCATTTTGATTATTCCTCTCTATTAAAAATCCAAAAATATTTTTAATTGTGTCTTTTCAAGTCAATAATACAGAGAATTGAAGATTCAGAACATACTGCAGAGGAACTATACAGAAAAAGCTGGGCGTTCAAAACGCCCAGTGAAGAAGGCAAACTGGCGTTTAAATGCCAGCCAGGGTGCCTGGCTGGGCGTTTAACGCCCAAAAGGGTAGAGTTTTGGGCGTTAAACGCCAGAATGTGCACCATTCTGGGCGTTTAACGCCAGGATGGCACAAGAGGGAAGATTCTGTTTTCAAATCAAATTTTTTTTCCAAGTTTTCAAAGTTTTTCAAAATCAAATCTTTTTCAAATCAAATCTTTTCAATCAAACCTTTTTCAAAATCAATTTCCTTCCATTTTCAAAGATACTTGCTATCAATTAATGATTTGATTCAACATTTCAAGTATGTTGCCTTTTCTGTTGAGAAAGGTTTAATGTTTGAATCATATCTTTTCTTGTTAGCCAAGTCATTAATTTTTAAAATCAAATCTTTTTAAAATGTTTTTTTTTTCAAATCATATCTTCTCAGTCACATCTTCTTAAAACCAATCATATCTTCTTAACCACATCTTTTTCAAAATAGTTTTCAATCATATCTTTTTAATTTCTAATTTCAAAATCTTTTTCAAAAATCACTTCACTTCTTTCTCAATCATGATTTTCGAAAATCAATTAGTGTTTTTCAAAATGTTTTCAAAATCATTTACTTAATTTTTGAAAATTGCTTCCCCTCTTCTCACATCTTTCTATTTATGGACTAACACTACTCCTTAATGCAAAATTCGAACTCCATCTTCTTTGATAAGTTCGAATTTTTTACTTCTGCCTTCTATTCTTCTTTTCTTCTGACACCTCAAGGAATCTCTATACTGTGACATAGAGGATTCCATATTTCCTTGTTCTCTTCTCTTTCATATGAGCAGGAGCAAAGACAAAAGTATTCTTGTTGAGGCTGATCCTGAACCTGAAAGGACTTTGAAGCAAAAGCTAAGAGAAGCTAAGGCATGATTCTCTATAGAGGACCTAACAGAAATCTTCAAAGGAGAAGAACACATGACAGCCGAAAATAACAACAATGCCAACAATGCAAGGAAGGTGCTGGGTGACTTTACTGCACCTACTCCCGACTTCTATGGGAGAAGCATATCTATCCCTGCCATTGGAGCAAACAACTTTGAGCTTAAGCCTCAATTAGTTTCTCTAATGCAACAGAATTGAAAGTTCCATGGACTTCCATTGGAAGATCCTCATCAGTTCTTAGCTGAATTCTTGCAAATCTGTGACACTGTCAAGACTAATGGGGTTGACCCTGAGGTCTACAGACTTATGCTATTCCCTTTTGCTGTAAGAGACAGAGCTAGGACATGGTTGGACTCACAACCTAAAGAAAGCCTGAACTCTTGGGAAAAGCTAGTCAATGCCTTCTTGGCAAAATTCTTTCCACCTCAAAAATTGAGTAAGCTTAGAGTGGAAGTCCAAACCTTCAGACAGAAGGAAGGAGAATCCCTATATGAAGCTTGGGAAAGATACAAATAATTAATCAGAAAGTGTCCCTCTGATATGCTTTCTGAATGGAGCATCATAGGAATTTTCTATGATGGTTTGTCTGAACTGTCCAAGATGTCTTTGGATAGCTCTGCTGGAGGATCTCTTCACCTGAAGAAGACGCCTACTGAAGCTCAAGAGCTCATTGAAATGGTTGCAAATAACCAATTCATGTACACTTCTGAAAGGAATCCTGTGAACAATGGGACAAATCAGAAGAAAGAAGTTCTTGAGATTGACACTCTGAATGCCAT
>NC_029781.3:10384997-10386050 GCF_000817695.3 Arachis duranensis | reverse complement strand
TGTAGGTTGATGATCATGAGAAGTCACAAAATCAATGAAAAAAGCAAAAACAGAATGAAAAATAGAAAGAAAAACAGCACACCCTGGAGGAAGAACCTGCTGGCGTTTAAACGCCAGTGAGGCTAGCAGATGGGCGTTTAACGCCCAATCTGGCACCATTCTGGGCGTTTAACGCCAGAAAGGGGCACCAGACTGGTGTTAAACGCCAGAAAAGGGCAAGCTCTTGGCGTTAAACGCCAGAAATGGGCACCAACCCGGCGTTTAACGCCAGAATTGGCTCAAAACGCATTTTTGCATTACATTTGGTGCAGGGATGACTTTTCCTTGACACCTCAGGATCTGTGGACCCCACAGGATCTCCACCTACCCTACCACTCTCTCTCTTCTTCACCCATTCACCACTCACATCCATCCTTCATAAAACCCCACCTACCTCACCATTCAAATTCAAACCACTTTCCCACCCAAACCCACCCCCAATTGACCGAACCCTACCCTTCTCCCCACTCCTATATAAACCCATCTTCACTCCTTCATTTTCACACAACCTAAACACCACTTGTTCCCCTTTTTGGCCGAACACAAAGCCATTCCCTTCTTTCTCATCTCTTTTTCTTCTACTCTCTTCTTTCTTCTTTTGCTCGAGGACGAGCAAACCTTTTAAGTTTGGTGTGGTAAAAGCATTGCTTTTTGTTTTTCCATAACCATTTATGGCATCCAAGGCCGGAGAAACCTCTAGAAAGAGGAAAGGAAAGGCAAAAGCTTCTATCTCCGAGTCATGGGAGATGGAGAGATTCATCTCAAGGGTGCATCAAGACCACTTCTATGAAGTTGTGGCCTTGAAGAAGGTGATCCCCGAGGTCCCTTTTTCACTCAAAAAGAGTGAATATCCGGAGATCCGACATGAGATCCGAAAAAGAGGTTGGGAAGTTCTTACCAACCCCATTCAACAAGTCGGAATCTTAATGGTTTAAGAGTTCTATGCCAATGCATGGATCACCAAAAACCATGATCAAAGTGTGAACCCGGACCCAAAGAATTGGCTTACTATGG
>NC_029781.3:10384544-10384903 GCF_000817695.3 Arachis duranensis | reverse complement strand
GATGCAAGGAGATGAACATCCTTACACTAGAAGGGTCAACTTTGATCAAAGGTTGGACCAAGTCCTCATAGACATCTGTGAAGAGGGCGCCCAATGAAAGAGAGATTCAAGAGGAAAGCCGGTTCAATTGAGAAGGCATGACCTCAAGCCCGTGGCTAGAGGATGGTTGGAGTTTATCCAACGCTCAATCATTTCCACTAGCAACCGGTCCGAAGTTACTATAGACTGGGCTATCATGATCCATAGCATCATGATTGGAGAAGAAATAGAAGTTGATAAGGTTATAGCTCAAGAACTCTATAAGGTGGCGGACAAGTCTTCTACCTTGGCAAGGTTAGCCTTTCCTCATCTCATTTGTC
>NC_029781.3:10383784-10384237 GCF_000817695.3 Arachis duranensis | reverse complement strand
GAGCAACAAAGACAAGGAAGAGACATTGAGGAGCTCAATCACTCCATAGGATCTTCAAGAGCAAGGAAGAACCGCCATCACTAAGGTGGACCCGTTCTTTAATTTCCTTGTTCTTTATTTTCTGTTTTTTCGAATTCTAGTGCTTGTGTTTATCTATGTTTGTGTCTTGTGATCATTAGTGTCTTAGTGTCTATGCCCTAAAGTTATGAATGTCCTATGAATCCATCACCTTTCTTAAATAAAAAAAATGTGCTTAATTGAAAAAGAAAAGAATTGCATGAATTTTGAATTTTATAACAGTTTAATTATTTTGATGTGGTGGCAATACTTTTGTTTTCTGAATGTATGCTTAAACAGTGCATATGTATCTTGAATTTGTGGTTCATGAATGTTGGCTCTTGAAAGAATGATGAAAAAGGAGACATGTTACTGAGGATCTGAAAAATCATAAAA
>NC_029781.3:10382676-10383756 GCF_000817695.3 Arachis duranensis | reverse complement strand
GTTAAAATGATTCTTGAAGCAAGAAAAAGCAGTGAATACAAAAAAAAAAGAAGAAAAAGAAAAAGAAAGAGAAAAAGAAAGAAATAAAGTTGTGATCTGGTGCACGAAGATCAATACTTTTCACAACTCAAATAATCCCCGGTGATGAAACCAAAAACTTGGTGTTCACTACCATGGCATAAACACAACTGCGCACAACTAACCAGCAAGTGTACTGGGTCGTCCAAGTAATAAACCTTACGCGAGTAAGGGTCGATCCCACAGAGATTGTTGGTATGAAGCAAGCTATGCTCACCTTGTAAATCTCAGTTAAGAAGATTAAATGGTTATGGGTTTCGAAAATTAATAATAAATAGAAAATAAAAAGGGATGAATAAAACATAAAGATAAAGATAGAGATACTTATGTAATTCATTGGTAGGAATTTCAGATAAGCGTATGAAGATGCTGTCCCTTCCGTCTCTCTGCTTTCCTACTGTCTTCATCCAATCCTTCTTACTCCTTTCCATGGCAAGCTTAAGCAAGGGTTTCACCGTTGTCAGTGTCTACCTCCCATCCTCTCAGTGGAAATGTTCAACGCACCCTGTCACGGCACGGCTATCTATCTGTCGGTTCTCGATCAGGCCGGAATAGAATCCAGTGATTCTTTTGCGTCTGTCACTAACGCCCCACCTTCAGGAGTTTGAAGCACGTCACAGTCATTCAATCATTGAATCCTTCATTCAATCATTGAATCCTACTCAGAATACCACAGACAAGGTTAGACCTTCCGGATTCTCTTGAATGCCGCCATCAGTTCTAGCCTATACCACGAAGATTCCGGTTAAAGAATCCAAGAGATATTCACCCAATCTAAGGTAGAACGGTGGTGGTTGTCAGGCACACGTTCATAGGTGAGAATGATGATGAGTGTCACAGATCATCACATTCATCAAGTTGAAGAACAAGTGATATCTTAGAACAAGAACAAGAGGAATTGAATAGAAGAAACAATAGTAATTGCATTAATACTCGAGGTACAGCAGAGCTCCACACCTTAATCTATGGTATGTAGAAACTCCACCGTTGAAAATACATAAG
>NC_029781.3:10382341-10382496 GCF_000817695.3 Arachis duranensis | reverse complement strand
TAGAGATGAGTAAATGACATAAAAATCCACTTCCGGGCCCACTTGGTGTGTGCTTGGGCTGAGCAATGAAGCATTTTTGTGTAGAGACTCTTCTTGGAGTTAAACGCCAGCTTTTGTGCCAGTTTGGGCGTTTAACTCCCATTCTTGTGCCAGTT
>NC_029781.3:10378049-10379092 GCF_000817695.3 Arachis duranensis | reverse complement strand
GGGATTTTTCATTCACTTGAATGATCAATTCTCCTCTATCAACATCAATCACAGCCTTTGCTGTGGTTAGGAAGGGTCTGCCAAGGATGATGGACTCATCCATGCACTTCCCAGTCTCTAGGACTGTGAAGTCAGTAGGGATGTAATGGTCTTCAACTTTTACCAGAACATCCTCTACAAGTCCATAAGCTTGTTTTCGTGAGTTGTTTGCCATCTCTAGTGAGATTTTTGCAGCTTGCACCTCAAAGATCCCTAACTTCTCCATTACAGAGAGAGGCATGAGGTTTACACTTGACCCTAAGTCACACAAGGCCCTCTTGAAGGTCATGGTGCCTATGGTACAAGATATTGAAAACTTCCCAGGATCCTGTCTCTTTTGAGGCAGTTTCTGCCTAGACAAGTCATCCAGTTCTTTGGTGAGCAAAGGGGGTTCATCCTCCCAAGTCTCATTTCCAAATAACTTGTCATTTAGCCTCATGATTGCTCCAAGGTATTTATCAACTTGCTCTTCAGTGACATAATCATCCTCTTCAGAGGAAGAATACTCATCAGAGCTCATGAATGGCAGAAGTAAGTTCAATGGAATCTCTATGGTCTCATTTTGAGCCTTAGATTCCCATGGTTCCTCATTGGGAAACTCATTGGAGGCCAGTGGACGTCCATTGAGGTCTTCCTCAGTGGCGTTCACTGCTTCTCCTTCCTCCCAAAATTCGGCCATGTTGATGGCCTTGCACTATCCTTTTGGATTTTCTTCTGTATTGCTTGGGAGAGTACTAGGAGGGAGTTCAGTAATTTTCTTGCTCAGCTGACCCACTTGTGCCTCCAAATTTCTAATGGAGGACCTTGTTTCAGTCATGAAACTTTGAGTGGTTTTGATCAGATCAGAGACCATGGTTGCTCAGTCAGAGGTATTCTGCTTAGAACTCTCTGTCTGTTGCTGAGAAGATGATGGAAAAGGCTTACTATTACTAAACCTGTTTCTTCCACCATTATTATTGTTGAAACCTTGTTGAGGTCTCTGTTGATCCTTCCATGAGAAATTT
>NC_029781.3:10376149-10377475 GCF_000817695.3 Arachis duranensis | reverse complement strand
ATTAGAGAAACTAATTGAGGCTTAAGCTCAAAGTTGTTTGCTCCAATGGCAGGGATAGAGATGCTTCTCCCATAGAAGTCGGGAGTAGGTGCAGTAAAGTCACCCAGCACCTTCCTTGCATTGTTGGCATTGTTGTTTTCGGCTGCCCTGTGTTCTTCTTCTTTGAAGAATTCGGTCAGGTCCTCTACAGAGAGTTGTGCCTTAGCTTCCCTGAGCTTTCGCTTCAAGGTTCTTTCAGGTTCAGGGTCAGCCTCAACAAGAATACTTTTGTCCTTGCTCCTGCTCATAAGAAAGAGAAGAGAACAAGAAAATGTGGAATCCTCTATGTCACAGTATAGAGATTCCTTGAAGTGTCAGAGGAAAAGAAAAATGGAAGGCAGAAGTAGAAAATTTGAACTTATCAAAGAAGATGGAGTTCGAATTTTACATTAAGGAATAGTGTTAGTCCATAAATAAAAGGATGTGAGAAGAAGGGAAGTAATTTTCGAAAATTAAGTGAGAAATTTTGAAAACATTTTGAAAAAAACACTAATTAATTTTCGAAAACCAAGAGTGGGAAAGAGATCAAGTGATTTTTGAAAAAGATTTTGAAATCAGAAATTAAAAAGATATGATTGAAAGCTATTTTGAAAAAGATGTGGTTAAGAAGGTATGATTGATTTTTAAAAAGATGTGATTGAGAGGATATGATTTGAAAAACATTTAAAAAGATTTGATTTTGAAAATTAATGACTTGGCTATCAAGAAAAGATATGATTCAAGCATTAAACCTTTCTCAACAGAAAAGGCAACATACTTGAAATGTTGAATCAAATCATTAATTGATAGCAAGTATCTTTGAAAAAGGAAAGAAATTGATTTTGAAAACACATGATTGAAAAGATTTGATTTGGAAAAGATTTGATTTTGAAAAAATTTTGAAAACTTAAAAAAAATTGCATTAAAAAAACAGAATCTTCCCTCTTGTGCCATCCTGGCGTTAAACGCCCAGAATGGTGCACATTCTGGCGTTTAACGCCTAAATTACTACCCTTTTGGGCGTTAAACGCCCAGCCAGGTACCCTGGCTGGCGTTTAAACGCCAGTCTGTCTTCCTTACTGGGCGTTTTGAACGCCCAGCTTTTTCCGTGCAATTCCTCTGCAGAATGTTCTGAATCTTCAATTCTCTGTATTATTGACTTGAAAAGACACAAATTAAAAATATTTTTGGATTTTTAATAATAAGGAATAATCAAAATGCAACTAAAATCAAATAACAATGCATGCAAGACACCAAACTTAGCAGTTTGTATACTACTGACACTAATGAGAATGCATATGAGACACA
>NC_029781.3:10373512-10374500 GCF_000817695.3 Arachis duranensis | reverse complement strand
ATGAGTAAATGACGTAAAAATCCACTTCCGGGCCCACTTGTTGTGTGCTTGGGCTGAGCATTGAAGCTTTCATGTGTAGAGACTTTTCTTTGAGTTAAACGCCAGCTTTTGTGCCATTTTGGGCGTTTAACTCCCATCCTTGTGCCAGTTCCGACGTTTAACGCTGGGAATTCTGAGGGTGACTTTGAACGCCGGTTTGGGCCATCAAATCTTGGGCAAAGTATGGACTACCATATATTTCTGGAAAGCCCAGGATGTCTACTTTCCAACGCCGTTGAGGGCGCGCCAATTGGGCTTTTGTAGCTCCAGAAAATCCACTTCGAGTGCAGGGAGGTCAGAATCCAACAGCATCTGCAGTCCTTTTTAGTCTCTGAATCAGATTTTTGCTCAGGTCCCTCAATTTCAGCCAGAAAATACCTGAAATCACAGAAAAACACACAAACTCATAGTAAAGTCCAGAAAAGTGAATTTTAACTAAAAACTAATAAAAATATACTAAAAACCAACTAGATCATACTAAAAACATACTAAAAACAATGCCAAAAAGCGTACAAATTATCCGTTCATCATGATCCAAGGCAAAAAGAGTGTGCTTAAGAACCCTGGACACCTCTAGTTGGGGACTCTAGCAAAGCTGAGTCACAATCTGAAAAGGTTCACCCAATTATGTGTCTGTGGCATGTATGTATCCGGTGGTAATACTGGAAGACAGAGTGCTTTGGGCCACGGCTAAGACTCAATAAGTAGCTGTATTCAAGAATCATCATACTTAACTAGGAGAATCAATGACACTATCTGGATTCTGAGTTCCTAAAGAAAGCCAATCATTCTGAATTTCAAAGGATAGAGTGAGATGCCAAAACTGTTCAGAGGCAAAAAGCTAAAAGCCCCGCTCATCTAATTGATACTGATCTTCATAGATGTTTTTGGAATTCATTGCATATTCTCTTCTTTTTATCTCATTTGATTTTCAGTTGCTTGAGGACAA
>NC_029781.3:10338896-10372584 GCF_000817695.3 Arachis duranensis | reverse complement strand
AGCTTGCCATGGAAAGGAGTAAGAAGGATTGGATGAAGACAGTAGGAAAGCAGAGAGACGGAAGGGACTAGCATCTTCATACGCTTATCTGAAATTCCCATCAATGAATTGCATAAGTATCTCTATCTTTATCTTTATGTTTTATTCGTATATCACCCATATCCATTTGAGTTTGCCTGACTAAGATTTACTAGGTGACCATAGCTTGCTTCATACCAACAATCTCTATGGGATCGACCCTTACTCGCGTAAGGTTTATTACTTGGATGACCCAGTACACTTGCTGGTTAGTTGTGTGAAGTTGTGTTTATGCCATGGTATTGAACACCAAGTTTTTGGGTTCATCACCGGGGATTAATTGATTTGTGAAAAGTAGTGATCACAATTTCGTGCACCAAACCTGCAACCTTTCAGAGGTGCATGCTCTCTATCTTATCTGATATGGTAGAGAAATTTCTAGAAGTCTTCATGGATGACTTCTCAGTATTTGGAGACTCACTCAACTCATGTCTTGACCATCTAGCACTTATTCTGAAAAGGTGCCAAGAGACCAACCTGGTTTTAAACTGGGAGAAATGTCACTTTATGGTGATTGAAGGAATTGTCCTTGGGCACAAAATTTCGAACAAGGGAATAGAGGTGGATCAAGCTAAGGTAGAAGTAATTAAAAAATTACCACCACCTGCCAATGTTAAGGCAATCAGAAGCTTTCTGGGGCATGCAGGATTCTATAGGAGGTTTATAAAGGATTTTTCAAAAATTGCAAAACCTTTAAGTAACCTACTAGCTACTGACATGCCATTTGTCTTTGACACAGAGTGTCTGCAGGCATTTGAGACTCTGAAAGCTAAGTTGGTCACAGCACGAGTCATTTCTGCACCAGACTGGACATTACCATTCGAACTGATGTGTGATATCAGTGACCATGCCCTTGGTGCAATATTGGGACAGTGGCATGACAAGCTTCTGCATGTCATTTATTATGCTAGCCATGTTTTAAATGATGCACAGAAGAATTACACAACCACAGAAAAGGAATTGCTTGCAGTGGTTTATGCCATTGACAAGTTCAGATCTTATTTAGTAGGATCAAAAGTGATTGTATACATTGACCATGCTGCTCTAAAATATCTCCTCACAAAGCAGGATTTAAAACCCAGACTCATAAGATGAGTTTTGCTTCTGCAAGAGTTTGATATAGAAATTAGAGACAAAAAAAGGACATAGAACCAAGTAGCAGATCACCTATCCTGGATAGAGCCAGTAGCAGGAGCGTCCCTCCCTCCTACTGAAATCTCTGAATCCTTTTCAGATGAGCAATTATTTGCTATTCAGGAAGCACCATGGTTTGCAGATATTGCAAACTATAAAGTTGTGAGATTCATACCCAAAGAGTATAGCAGGTAGCAAATGAAAAAATTAGTTTCTGATGCCAAGTACTACTTGTGGGATGAGCCATATCTCTTCAAAAGGTATGCAGATGGAATAATCCGTAGATGCGTGCCTAGAGAGGAGGCACAGAAGATCCTATGGCATTGCTATGGATCACAATATGGAGGACATTTTGGAAGCGGGCGAACAACCACAAGGGTTCTCCATTGTGGCTTCTACTGGCCTACTCTCTATAAAGACTCCCGAGAGTTTGTACGTAACTGTGACAGTTGCCAGAGAGCTAGTAATCTGCCTCATGGTTACGCTATACCTCAACAAGGGATCTTAGAGATTGAGTTGTTTGACGTATGGGGTATTAACTTCATGGGGCCTTTCCCACCATCATACTCAAACACTTATATTTTGGTGGCAGTAGATTATGTATCTAACTGGGTAGAGGCAATTGCAACACCCACTAATGATACTAAGACAGCTCTGAAGTTCCTCCAGAAGCATATCTTTAGCAGGTTTGGTGTCTCTAGAGTACTAATCAGTAATGGGGGCACTCATTTCTGTAATAAACAGCTTTACTCTGCTCTGGTCCGATATGGAATTACCCACAAGGTAGCGACTCCATATCATCCACAGACAAATGGGCAGGATGAAGTCTCTAATAGAGAACTAAAAAGAATCCTGGAACGGACTGTAAGTGCCCGTAGAAGGGATTGGGCAAGAAGTCTGGATGATACTCTGTGGGCATACAGAACTGCATTCAAGACTCCTATAGGGACCTCTCCATACCAGCTTGTATATGGAAAAGCCTGTCATCTACCAGTGGAACTGGAACACAAGGCTTACTGGGCGACCAGGTTCTTAAACCTTGATGCTAAGATAGCTGGAGAAAAAAGATTGCTCTAGCTGAATGAGCTAGAGGAGTTCAGACTCAATGCTTTCGAAAATGCTAAAATTTATAAGGAGAAAGCAAAAAGGTGGCATGACAGAAAGCTATCATCTAGAGTCTTTGAGCCAGGACAGAAGGTCCTACTGTTCAACTTTAGGCTCAGATTGTTCCCTGGGAAATTAAAATCCCGGTGGAAAGGTCCATATGTGATTACAGGTGTGTCACCTTATGGATATGTAGAGCTTCATGATATTCACTCTGATAAAAAGTTCATTGTTAATGGACAGAGAGTCAAGCATTATCTTGAAGGCAATGTTGAGCAAGAATGCTCAAAACTAAGACTAGATTAAAGCTCAGTAAGGTCCAGCTAAAGACAATAAAGAAGCGCTTGCTGGGAGGCAACCCAGCCATTAGTAAAGGTTTTGTTATTTAAATAATAATTATACGAGTTTAATATAATTTATTTTTTTAGGTTTATGGTCAATTACAGAGGTTTAGAGAGTAACAAAAGAGTTTGGAACAGAAAACAGAGAAGCCAATGAAAAAAGAGCTCACTGGCGTAAAAACGCCAGTAAAGAAGCATTTTGCGCGTTAAACACCAGAATGGGTATCATTCTGGGCGTTTAACGCCAGTAATGGTAGCATTCTGGGCGTTAAACGCCAAAATGAGCAACGTCCTGGGCGTTCAGAAAAATGCCCAGTGATAAAGGGTTTCTGGCGTTTAACGCCAGCCAGGGTACCTGGCTGGGCGTTAAACGCCCAGATTGGCCAGCAGATGGGTGTTAAACGCCAGAACAGTAAGGGGAGGGGAATTTCATTCCCAATTCAATTTTTTTTTCAAATTTTCTTGTTTCAATTCATAATTTTCTACATAAACACATTACAAATCTTCATCTTTCGATTGCCGATTTCAAAAATTATTAATCCTATAAATTTTTCTTAATTTTTTTAATTCTTTTCAATTCTTTTTCAAAAATGTTTTTAAATCTCATTTATCTTTTCAATTTCTTTCCAAATCTTTTTAAATCATCCATATTATCTTTTAATTCTTAGATGCATCAACAAAAATTCAGATTTCAACTCCTTATATCTTTTAATTTTTAAAATCTATCTTTTTCATATCATGTTTATCTTTTATCAATCATATCTTTCTATCTTTTTTTCTTCTAAAATTTCGGATCCATCCCCCCTTCCTTTTAAATGCTTGTTCGGCCACCACCCTTGAGCCACCTTTCGAATCCTTCTCTCTATCTCTTCCTCTTCTTTCTTTTCTTTTGCTTGGGGACAAGCAAACCTCTAAGTTTGATGTGATTTTTCGTGCTCACTGACCAAGATCATGGTCCCTAAAGGAAAATAAACCACTCTAAGAGTCAAGAAAGAAAACAATCCAAAACCACAATGGATGCATGAGAGCTTCTGCACCAAAGAACATGCAGATCACTACCTCAAAATTATGTGCAGAAGACCAGTGATCCCGGAAGTTAAATTCGATCTGAAAGAAGATGAATATCTGGAGATCCAAGAGCAGATTCGAAATAGAGGCTGGGAAGTCCTAGCTAATTCTAAGATAAACGTGGGAAGAAACATGGTCCTGGAATTCTATGCAAATCTGTGGCTGACAGATAAGCAAAGAATGGAGAGAACTACCTTCCACACCTTTTGGACTATGGTCAGAGGGAAGATTATTTACTTCTACCTAGATAAAGTAAGAGAAGTCCTTTAACTTCCTCAACTGCAAGATGATCCAAAATCCTTTAATAAGAGAATGGCTAAAGATAAAAAGCTGGATCAAGTTCTAGAGGATATATGCATCCCTGGATCTAAGTGGATAACCAACACAAAAGGTGTCCTAAACCAACTGATGAGAGGAGACCTCAAACCAGTTGCTAGGGGCTGGCTGGATTTCATTGGGCATTCTATACTTCCCACTAGTAACCACTCTGAAGTCACTGTCAAAAGGGCAATGATGATTCATTGTATTATGCTGGGAAAAGAGGTGGAGGTTCATCAGCTAATTCCTTGTGAGATTTACACATTTGCAAACAAGGAATCCACTGAGGCTAGATTGGCTTACCCAAGCTTGATTAGTCTGCTATGTAAAGATGCTGGGGTAAGGATGGGGGTGGACGAGTTCATCCCAGTTGAATCCCCAATCACCAAAAAGGTAATGGATGGACCTCAAATTCAAGACAGCTCTATCAAGAAAAGAGCGCATGAACTCCTTCCAGAACTTCCCCAATTTGACTATTGGGCCCGCTTAGAAGCATCTGTCAGCTAGCTGCAATAAGTTATGGATCAACTCAAAGAAGAGTAGCAGAATTAGAACAGCATGCTTTGCAAATTGCTCAAGGATCAAGAGCAGCAAGGGCGTGAGCTACAGGAGCTGAAGCGCCAGAAGCTATCCCTTGAAGCACCAGGCGTCCCACAGATTGAATGAGCACTTACCTCCCAAAATCAAGGTTGTTGAGTTCTAACTCTATGATAACTTCTGTTATTAGAGACCTATTTTAATAGTTACATGAGCATTAGTATTAGAATAGTTTATTTTTATAAGAATTAGTAGCATTTTAATTTTCATTTTAATTTTCTGCTGTAAAATTTAAATTGCATGAGTAATACTTTATCTTATATCAAATTGGCTATAATTTAATCCTCTTATCATCATCAAACATGAATAAAATAGTAGATTTTTTTAGAAGCACAAGAAGTACATGAATTTCAAATTTTATCTTGAAAATAGTTTAATTATTCTGATGTGGTGGCAATACTTTTTGTTTTCTGAATGAATGCTTGAACATTGCATTTTCTTTAGTGAAGTTTATGAATGTTAAAATTGTTGGCTCTTGAAAGAATAATGAAAAAAGAGAAATGTTATTGATAATCTGAAAAATCATAAAATTGATTCTTGAAGCAAGAAAAAGCAGTGAAAAAAATATAAAGCTTGCGAAAAAAAATATTTTGAAAAAAAATTAAAGAAAAAGAAAGAAAAAGAAAAAGCAAGCAGAAAAAGCCAATAGCCCTTTAAACTAAAAGGCAAGGGTAAAAAGGATCTAAGGCTTTGAGCATTAATGGATAGGAGGGTCCAAAGGAATAAAATCCTGGCCTAAGCGGCTAAACCAAGCTGTCCCTAAACATGTGCTTGTGTCATGAAAGTCCAAGTGAAAAGCTTGAGACTGAGTGGTTAAAGTCGTGATCCAAGGCAAAAAGAGTATGCTTAAGAACTCTGGGCACCTCTAACTGGGGACTCTAGCAAAGCTAAGTCACAATCTGAAAAGGTTCACCCAGTTATGTGACTGTGGCATTTATGTATCCGGTGGTAATACTGGAAAACAAGATGCTTAGGGTCACGGCCAAGACTCATAAGTAGCTGTGTTCAAGAATCAACATACTAAACTAAGAGAATCAATGACACGATCTGAATTCTGAGTGCCTATATATGCCAATCATTCTGAACTTTAAAGGATAAAGTGAGATGCCAAAACTATTCAGAAGCAAAAAGCTACTAGTCCCGCTCATTTAATTAGAACCAAGCTTCATTGATATTTTGTAATTTATTGTATATTCTTTTCTTTTTATGCTATTTTATTTGCCTAGTTGCTTGAGGACAAGCAACAGTTTAAGTTTGGTGTTGTGATGAGCAGATATTTTATATGCTTTTTGGTAGCATTTTTATATAGTTTTTAGCATGTTTTATTCACTTTTTGTTATATTTTTTATTTTTATTCAAAAATCACATTTCTGGACTTCACTATAATTTTGGATGTTTCTTTGTAATTTCAGGTGTTTTCTGGCTGAAATTGAGGGACCTGAGCAAAAATCTTATTCAGAGGCTGAGAAAGGACAGCAGATGCTGTTGGATTCTGACCCTCCTGCACTAGAAATGGATTTTCTATAGCTATAGAAGACCAATTGGAGCGCCCTCAATTGCGTTGGAAATTAGATATCTTGGGCTTTCCAGCAATGTATAATAGTTCATACTTTGCTCGAGATTTGATGGCTCAAACTGGCATTTAAATGCCCACCAGAGACCTTTTTCTGGAGTAAAACGCCAAAATTGGCACAAAAGTTGGAGTTAAACGCCCAAACTGGCACCAAAGCTGGCGTTTAACTCCAAGAACGTCCTATGCACGTGAAAGCTTCAAAGCTCAGCCCAAACACTCACCAAGTGGGCCCCGGAGGTGGATTTCTGCACTATCTGCACTTAGTTACTCATTTTCTGTAAACCTAGGTTACTAGTCTAGTATAAAAACTACTTTTGGAGATTCAATTTGCACCTCATGACATTTTTACATTCCTTATTGTACCTTTGATGGCATGAGTCTCTAAACCCCATGGTTGGGGTGAGGAGCTCTGCTGTGTCTCGATGAATTAATGCAATTACTACTGTTTCTATTCAATCAAGCTTGTTTCTGTTCTAAAATATTCACTCGTACTTCAATATGATGAATGTGATGATTCGTGACACTCATCATCATTCTCACAATTTTGAACACGTGCCTGACAACCACTTCCATTCTATCTGAGCTCAACGTAGTCATTGGGAGACAGCTTGAGTGTGTATCTCTTGGACTCTTGATTCACGAGTTTGATTGCCTCTCCTGACAACAGAGCATTCAAATCCGTGAGACCAGAATCTTCGTGGTAAAGGCTAGAATTAATTGAAAACTCACGAATGTTGGGCGCAGTGACAGTGTACAAAAGGATGAAGGTATCCTATTCTGACACAAGTGAGAACCGACAGATGATTAGCTCTGCGGTGAAAGCCGTAGCCGGATCTTTTTCACTAAGAGGACGGATGGTAGCGATTGACAACGATGATCCACCAACACAAAGCTCGCCATAGGAGGAGCCAGGCGTGTTTGAAGAAGATAGCAGTAGGAACGCAGAAATTCAGAGGGCAGAGCATCTCCGAAACCTCAACCTGTTATCCATCACTGAATAACAATTATCATTTATTTCATGTTCTTTTATTTTATTGCAAACAAAACTCTTTTTATTATTAATCTCCTGAATAAGAGTTACAAGATAACCATAGCTTGCTTCAAGCTGGCAATCTCCGTGGGATCGACCCTTACTCACGTAAGGTATTATTTGGATGACCCAGTGCACTTGCTGGTTAGTTGTACGAGTTGTGAAAAGTGTGATTCACAATTCCGTGCACCAGTCACCAAGCCACTCCTGACCCATTCATTCAAGGCCAAAATTAAAAAGCCCATTTCAATTGCTTAATGATGGAAATAGAAAGTGTATAAATAGGAGCAATTTTAATTTGAGAAAGAACCTAGGACTTTTACCTTTAGCTCACTTTTAGTTTTCTTTTAATTTTCCTTTTGAGAATTTGGGAATTGGGATTAGATCGAAGCTTGTTTTCTTTGTTCATTTTCTTTCTTCTGCAACTTCTATTTTCTGTTTTGGGTTTTTAACTCAGATTGAAGAACTCCACTGTAATTCTTCATCTGAGAATCATCTTCTACTTTTCCTCTTTATAGTTCTAAGAATTGGAATCTAGATCTGAACTTTCTTTACCGTTTTCATTTCATTTCTTCTGCAATTTCTTCTTTTCTGTTTCGACAAGAAAACATTTGAGCTCTAGACTCTCTTTTTGATTTTGTTACTTTACTGAAATTGTCAATTTCTCTTTAGGATTTCAAAGTGGATCTAAGTTTCCTTGCTGATTTGATTCTTTTGCAATTTTCCATATCTGATTTGCTACTGAGATCCTGCTCTGAATTCAAGTCTTTAATTTACTGCACTTTGCATTTTCTAGCTTTGTTTTGAATCCCATTACCCAAATCCCTTTATTCTTCATGCAATTTAAGTTTCCGAGCAATTTAGATTTAGCAATTTACATTTCTTTCACTTTAAGTTTCAGTCATTTACCTTTCTTGCAGTTTAAGTTTCAGCTTGTTTACTTTCTTGCACTTTAAGTTTCTGCAATTTACCTCTTCTGCACTTTAAGATTTTGTCAATTTACCTTCTCCCTTTCATTTTCTTGCAATTTTACATCTGTTAATCAAGTTTCACTCAAATCATCAAATATTCGCTTAACTAAATTCATCACCAAACTAAAGTTGCTCAATCCATCAATCCTTTGGGATCGACCTCACTCTTGTGAGTTATTACTACTTGATGCGACCCGGTACACTTGCCGGTGAGTTTGTGTGGAATTGTTTGTCCCTCATCAATCACCCATTAACCAAAGTTTTATTCATTTTATATTAAACATTGCCTTCAAAAACCATTTAACTAATTATTTTTTTTATTTATTACATTCCATTTTTATACACCATTCAATAGTTATTATATTTTGTTCTTAAAAACCCTTCAATAATTTGTAAATTATTAACTTAGTATCTTGAAAAATTTTGTTTTTCAAAAATGGTTATTTTCGTGGTTTGTATGTATTATTGTTACATGACATCAAAAAGCCTTCACCATTATTTTTTCCCATAACAGCATCTATACATTAATTCTTTTATACATTAACAGAGGTCAGATCATTTTATTTCAGTGTTATAATAACGTTTATCGATATCATCGAATGAGTTGTATAATGGTCGAAAAGAAATTCCACACAACTTGGCTAAATGTCAATTTATCAAATATTTCTTTCTTATAATTCTATCCACACATTGTTATTGTCAATACTATTTAATTCCCATGTTGCCACATGGGTCAGCCATTTTTGACTAACTCACTAAGTTTTCATCCCATCCTCCCTTTCACCTAGAACAGTGAAGTGCTTTTTCGTTGTGACCTTTGCTCTCTCTAGATTAATTCTTTTCATCTTTGGCCTATTACCTCAGCCTTATAATCGAGAATATCTTGGAGCCTTTTGTTGGATTTTGTTAAACAATACACCTTATGCGAAAAACCTTAGGCTACTGTCTAACGACGTTCACACAAATCCCCATTCGCGACCATTCCAACTCAATGCCAAGTCTTTCAGCTTAGTCTGCATTCATCGCTCTGAGTCAGTAGCTGTGTCGCTAATTCCTACATTCAATGTATACATCGGTGGGTTTTGACCGTCATCTCCTAATTTTGCAAGGTTTGCCCTAGCCTCACCTGCTTCACTTACTTTCCGACTCCTTCCTCAGTCCAACGAAAACATCAAACACGAACTTTGATTATTCCTTGGCGTTACCCCTTTCCCACAAGGTCTTCAGACCCAAACTTATTTATTAGTTATTTAATTATTTATTTAATATTTAATTTAATTAGTTATTTAATTATTAGTCATTTAATTTAATATTTAATTATTTATTATTTAATTTAATATTTAATTAATTCTTTATTAGTTATTTAATTAGTAATTAGTTATATTAGTTATAGTTCTAGTTCTGCACATGCATGTGAATATATTTGTTTTGGCCTTGAAGCCGCTTCAAGCATGGTTATCGAGATGGAGAGTATATTAGTATATATGCGTATTTGCGTATTAATAACACCCATATTATAATAACAACCGTCTAATAGAATATAAAATATAGTATAATAATTTAATATTTCACATAAAATAAAATACAATGTAATTGCTCGGTCAAATTAAATGGCTACCGTTCAACTTGTATCTCAAGTAAGTTTTGTCAGTAGCGTCAGACAGTCCGGACCGCAGTCTGGTTTTCAGTATGGCAAATTGCCCTTGGTTAATGCTGGGACCTGGTGCCCTATAAAGTCTTCTCTTCCTTTCAACATGCTTGCACACTGACTTGCTATGAATCTTTTATACTGGTGCGTTTTAAGATATCGTTCTCTCATGTCACTGATGTTTATTGTGATTGCTATTGCTACTGCTATAGACACATGTGTTAAAGCTTTGCCTTAACTTCCTTAGATGTAATCATAACCATGCATGACATAATTTTACCATTAATTCTTCTGACTTCGGCCTATTTTTTGTCTCCCATGCTCTTATGTCGCCATTTTCATTAGATTGCTCAGTATTTTTTTGTTTTTCCTCGTGGCACATTGGTTGCGAATTGAGCTTTTGTACGTGTGCGAATAATGCACACTCGGTAACATGTCTTGAGCGGCTATGTGTTATTATTCACAAATTATTCATCATCCATTTCATTTTTTGCATGTGATAGGTATAAACAAGTGGCACACTGTTGTTATTATTGCTTTGTTGACTTGGTGTTGTGATTTCTGCATTTCTTTTACTATCGCACCACACGTGTTTAATATATTTTCATCGGTGTCTTGAGTAAACCCTTCACTGATTAGCATTAAAAACTTTATAGTGTATATTATATACTTAATATACTTAATATACTAATATAGTTATATGGTTATATACTTAAATACTAATATAGTTATGCACATATGCTTATACGTATGCCTCTAATTACCACGATCATCGTTTTGTGTTCATTTTTCTCCCAATATTGTAATAGATATATTGTTGTGAGGCAAATAATTAACAATTACTTCATAGTTGTTATTACCAAAAAGAAAGTTCATGCATGGCTTCATTCTTATGATATGCATAATTGGTGTTATATTTATTTTTGCTTTTTGTTCTTCCCTCGTTGTGGATAGTGCTGGTTCGTGTGTATTTGTGTCTCTTCATGTAGATTTTCTTTAATTGATTTCTAGAATTCTCTGTAGTTAATCAGGTACCCAGCTCATATTTTTTTCTAAAGCATATCCGAGATCCAAATCCACTCCCCCAGATGGATCAGACATTTGATTCTGTTAAAGACCTTTCTCTTATTTCCGAAAAGAACTGGTGCATTAAAGTAAGGATTTTGAGCATGTAGAAGGTTCCGTCATATGAAAAGAGTTACTCTCAACCTTCAATGGAGTTGGTTGTACTTGACAAAGAGGTACGTTTCCGCCTTTTGTTACATCATGTATGTTATTCCTTTTGGATGTTTGTCACCTCTGTGATATCAGCCATCTCTTTATTTTTTGTTCCATCATTGTCAGGGATCTCGAATCCATTATCTCATCCGGTCCGTCCATTACCATCTTTTTGAACCGATCCTTGAGGTGGGCAAGGTGCTTGTTATGGCCAACTTCACAATGGACTCACACACACAGAAATACAGACCCACCAAGCATAATATGTGGATCATATTTAAGAGGGACTCATTGGTCTCAAATGCCGATGACATGGATATTCCAATTGAGTCATTTGATTTCGTGGCAACCAAGGAAATCTTATCTTCGGTTAGGGATGACTTATTTCTTATTGGTATGCTCTTTCATGTCCTCATTGTGCCACCCACATCTAGGTCATTTCTCTAGAATATCATTTATTTGCCTCTGCCAACTATTTGTTAATGCCCGCTTATCTTGTGGTTATCTGGCACAGATTTTGTTGGTCTTCTGTCCGCAAAAAGTGACTTGATTCCGTTCGAAAAAAAATGAAAGTCACATTACATGAAAATCGAGCTTGATGATCTGAGGTAAGTCTTTCCATAAACAGCTAAATACCTCATTCATGCCGCAATCCATACTAACCTCTGATTGTGTTGTTTAATGATTATAACTGTTCTATGTAAACCACGATAAAAAATATGTGTGAACCCAAAAGTGGCAGTGAGAAGCTTTCATGCACCTTGTAGGAAAAATACATCTGAATTGGTCACTCTTCTTGATGCCAACAAGGCCATTGAATTTATAATCGTGCTCCAATTTGCCAAGATGAAGTTCTACAACGGTTATATTTAACATTGCCCCATTATCAAGGAACCTGCTTATAACCAACTATTTATCTAATCAAATTTAATTTTGTTTCGGGTGTGATGACTATCACCAACACAAACTACACCACAAGGCTCATGGTTAATGCTGACCTTGAAGTGGTTAAAAAACTCCACCAAAAGTCCGGTTCTTTAACAAAGGCTTTAATTTTTTGTTCACTAATCTTTAACATGCAACTTAACGCATTCCTGTATTGGTTGTGATATGGTGATGTTGTTACTTCGTTTGATGCCAGGCTGATTGGACTTGGTAGCAAGCATAGCACCAGCGTTGATGTTATAGGCCGGGTAGTGAGGCATTCTCCTTCTGAAGATTTTCTCAGCCTTACACCCTATGCACCCATACATCAGATAAAGCAAACTCTTGAGGTGTGTTCATTCGGTGCTTCGAATTTTATGGCTATTTTCCAACACCCATTTAAATATATTCTTTCTGGAAAGCATCATCAAACAATTGAATACATGAGTTTCATGTTTTCATGTGATACACTGCTCTTTGCATGAATTCTTTAAAATTGTTGTCCATCATGTGTTTTGTTTATTTCATTGTGGTTATTTTTTCCCTATGCGATACACGGCTCTGTGCAGAAATTCGTTAAAATTATTCTCCTGCGTGCATTTTGTTCATTTCATTGTGGTTAATTTTGGCTTCCAGAAATCAACCTACGTGACCTGTGGAATGGTCATCAACATTGACAGAGATCATGCATGGTGGTACAAAACTTGCAGACAATGCACACAGGGACTGGAGGCACTTACTGACCAGTTTTATTGTGCAAAATGCGATGTTTACTCTACAATTTTTGTCCCAAGGTTGGTATCCATTCGTGTGTGGTTAGTTTGTTCCTGTGTAGTCTCATTATACTCAAGAAATTTAGTTTTATTTTTTTTCGATTTCATGCTTTCCCTAGATTTGGGATCGGTAACATCAAACAGCCATGTTGCACTTCTGTGTTTGTTGTTGAATCCGGTATGAGCATTTGTTGCATCATTAACATGCCCCCCCCCAATTTTTTTGATGCATTTTGTATTTGTGCAGGAAGGTTTTGCATTCAAGTTCGTGTTGTTGATGACTCGGATACAGCAACCTTTGTTCTCTTTGAGAATTCTGCATCAAAGTTCTTAGGCCTATTTGTCGCTGACATCCGCACCAGCCTGCTTGCTAGGGTTCATTTTTCGTTGTTTGTTTCCTTTTGGTCTGAGATTTTGTGAACTCTTTGGCTGCCGACTTACTGCCTTCTTGTCTTCAACAAACAGGGTTATGGAAGAGACCGTTTCCCAGAGGAGCTGAATGCACTTATTGGGAAGACACTACTATTCAAGCTTACTATTAGGCATGATAGCCTAAATAAGTTTCAGGCGTGTGTGATCACCATTTCTAGGATATGTTCTGATCCAGAAACTATAGCTTTACTTGCTTTAAAAAAGAACATTAAATTTGTATGGGTCTTTGATTACTCCACAAAGGCCGTTCAATTAGCATTGCGTATTCAGCTGTTGCTGCATTTTGTGTTCCTTAACATTTTACAATCTGACCATCATCTGTTCCAGGATGCATTGCAGAAGTTGACCACTGTAACGGGTGTTCGAAGCGGTGATTTGATTGGGACTGGGAGCATAGGGGTTGCTGGTTCCACCACCCCTCTGAGCACCAAAGCCGCAATTGTTTCTGAGCTTGGGGCTAACCACGTGGTTACATAGACTCCTGTAAAGTGGGTGTGCATTAGATCCGATGATGACCTCTCCTCCCGTGCCACACTCTCTGCCTCAAAGAGTCTTCTGTCTGCATTTGAGGGGTGCATCCCAGGGAATGCCACCGATCTTGATGCAGAGGATATGTGAGCCCATCATCCCTCCGTACCAAAGCATCAAATAAAAATATAGCCAACCCAACTGCTTGGCATTAAATAAATCGCTCTGACTCTTTCGTTTTATCAACTTGATATCGACTTACTTAACATTCCTAATGTTACATTCAAATTTGGCAATTATTTTTACACGTTCACATTAGCAATGTCTCACACACGTTGACATGCTGCTCCATCGTGTCATTGTCATCATTGTTATTTAGTTTGCTCGATCATAGTGTTAGATCTAATGGCCGATCTCGGTTGGGTTTCTCGCTTGGTCTGGATTGAGATGCCACGTATTGATGCTACCGTTGGTTTATAGGCTTTTGTGTTTATGCTTTCATGAGGTTTTGTAATGTTCTTCACGTCTTATGTCACTACTTCACTTGGTTATCAAAATGTTACTGGTGTGGTTAAAATATTAGAGCTCCATTTTATTTCTCTACTGTTTCTGTCTACTCCTATCAATGCAACCTGATGATTGTATGTCGTTAAACATGGAATTTGATGGGCTGGATATACTTATTCACGTTGCTTTCTTATGCCATTGGGGGGGCTTTCAACTGGGGTTCTATTGGAGGTGAAGCTCTTTTATTTCAAAAATAGTTATGCGGTAACCGCGTTCAGTTACCTAGTTAGTGGAGCTCTGTATTAGGCATGGGACTTGTGTTTGAATCAATGTGCTCATTACCATACACTCTTTGTTAATTATTTCTAATAACTATTGATATTGTTTGGTTTGTTGGAGTTTCTTGAATACATCATGAATGACAAGCCATTTCAGTTGCGCCCCACACTTTCCCAGCTTGATGTATCTGTTATGTTCATAATGATGTATTTATCACCGACCGGTTCCTTGCAATGCGTTCCCCTGGGCTTAATGCAAATTGGTTGGATGCATGGGTTTCTTCTTCCATCCTTTAAAACATCATTAACATTATTCATACGCAATCAATAACGAAGGAGCATAACACATGATAGAGTTGAGTTTGCCAAGTACTTTGCCTTTAATTGCTACTGTATAAAAAAAATGTATCTCCTTAAATAGACTTCCATCCGCCAATAAATTCACCTTAATTGAATAATTGAATTATTCTATCTGGATAAGCCTCTTGTGATTCATACACATACTTCGCAATATGATTTACGCGATCCTCCTTAATTGGTGAAGACACACCATATTTATAAGTAATTACATTTTTCCAATAGTGCCAGCGGATTTATCTTTGAATAGAAACCCCATTTTTTCCTATATTGTTTGTGTACATTGTATGCTTCCACGTACGAGCATTGTCAACATTTTCTACATACTTTCGTGGGTCAAATAGACCAAGTGGTTTTAAATTTTCACTCATTCCAAGATAAACAACTCTTATTTATAAGCAAGGCTATCTTATAACTTTTGGGGTTTTATTCTGCTGTTGTTTATTTATGTCCCACCTTCTGCTATGATTTTGATTTTCAAGTCAAATTACTACCAATTTATGAACGTGCTAATAAATTGTAATTAGGCACAAAAGATCAATGAAAAATTTCATTTACCTAAACGCATCAAGGATCTTTGCATGCATCAGCACTCCAAATTATTGCCCAACAGTTGATTGTCATATTAAACGAGGTACAAAAAATTAGTTTGGATACAAATGAATGTCTTATATCGAACAATCATTCCTAATCAATTAAAATATGATTATTTTAACCAAACAGATTTTCCCTTATGTTGACATATGGCTAAAATTTTCTTACCACATATTTTATAGCAACAATGCACATTTCATGCTATTCCTTTTGAGCCTGCATAATAAGTTGCAAGGCCCGTTTTAGAGATTAAGTTAAAACATGTTGCGTTACTTCTTTTCTCTAAAAAAAACCTCTATAATTCTTTCCATGTTCTACTACTCCTTTTTTATCTCACAAGTAAGTGTAACTATGATTCTGCAATTACCATTTTTCCCTATCAGCTAACTTCCTTTTCTCTTTCTTTTGGTCATGTTAAGGTGCTCACTTGACTATGTTTTGAGTTCATCGTATTTTCAATTTGATTCAGTCGCGGGATGCCAGATTGTTCCGTTTCCTTTGTGAAGTGGTCTCTTTTCCTTAATGGTCAAAGACTAACCAAGCGGGTGAGCACATGTGCCTTTCATAGTCCAACTTTGACATCGTTCCTGATGCAGATATTTCGGTCTTCTTCCTTCTTCCCATTTTTTGTGGACTTTAGTCATGACGTGTTGCCTTTCCTATCTTGCCGAGCGGGGTCCTATTTTGAAATTGTCTGAAATCAGTTTAGGTGCTTGTAATAAAATTATTCCACACACCTACCACTTTGGCAAACGGTTTGGCTGCCTGGATTCTATGGAACACCAAGCTAAGCTCGCACGGCAACGACATATAAAATTGTTGGGTCATAAGAGGTGCCGGGTCAACATGTTGCTGAGTCCAACGGCCCCGAGAATGGTTTGTTAGTCGTTGTCCACTGCATAGTTCGCTCCATGCTCGGCGTCAATTTTTCATATACTTTTTCTTTTTCGTCGTAATCTATTCTTTCCCCTGTGAGGGAACATGTCAATTTTTGCTGGTAATCTTGCGTGATCCTAAGCTTGCTGCTCTCCTGGTTTGTTTATGGATGATTTATAAACTTTCATCTATGCTTTTCTATTGTTGTAGTTGATCCTAATAGATATATGTATGAGTCATTCCAACCCGATATCGGCCTGCTCCAAAAATCACCCGCCACTGTTGTCACACGCCAAGGTTAGCTTTAATTTGTCAATCTAAGTTGGGTCTTTTTTCTAATTTATTGTTTGCTAATTGGCTCTCCGCGGAATGGAATGATATTTCCCCCATGTGCGATACTCATCACTGATATTGGTTAGATGTTGTGATCACCTGTGCTGCTTCATTTCATTTTTTACATTCTGATCCTTTTCTAAATCCTGCACCGCACCAAGGTATTGCCTTCTCCCTCCGCGGATAACCCCCGTTTTCCCCTTGCAAGTTCCTCACCATGCAACGTACGTAGGTCTGGTGACAAACAAAAGCGTTCTGTAACACGTACCACGTAAGTAATTCATGAAATTGCCATTTCTCTTAAAACTCTGGAGCTGGGAATTATGCTGGAATTAAACAATTAAATAATTCCCCCGTATAAGCTGGTGCGGTTTTTTCATCATTAGCATGGGACCTTTTGCCGAGCCTCACCCATAGCCACGATTGAACATGGGTCCTTTACTGGAATATTTCGCCCATTAAATCACAATCGTCTAAAATTTTCGAATTTATCTCCGACAATTGATAACTTGTTTTCATCAAATATGCAGTCCAGTTGGCTATTCCCCTTTGTCCCGGTCAGCACATTATTATCTGCCTCAGGCTAGCGACATCCAAGTTGAAGCTTTTATTGCATCTTCTACTGAACCAGGTGTTATTCTCAATAACTATGATTATGAGTTTATAGATATTTTGACCTATTATCGCTCTCCTGGAAAACTTGATTTTGTTTTATTTCATATGTTCACTAGATGTTTGGTCTATTGGGCAACCCACGTAAATATGTGTTTTTTGTGGGGGAACATGTGGATGCACGAGCGCCTTACGAAAGGTGGAGCCAATAACACTATATTATTTGCTATTTGTTGTATGAGTGGAAAGGTCACTCTCCCTTTGTTGTCGGTTCTGCCACCATTGTTGGGGGTGTTGTTGGATGGTGATGATGAACGAGCTTTGCATTATCAGAAACATATTAGGGCCTTTAATGATATATTTTTGTTCACATCTATGGCTGGAAAGATTCAGTACACACTAAACAAGGGTTCTGCTCCCCCCATGTTTGTTATTAGTGGCCAAAATTACCATTCAATTGGAAGTCTGATGCCACAGCAGTCTAGCAAGCCCAAGTTTGCTCAGCTCTATTTTTATGATACGGAAAATGAAGTCCAGAATAGGATTGATGCAATTGGATGAGTTGGTGGTACTGATGGGCTGTTGATATTTTAATATGTGTATTATATGATTATTGTGTGACCTAGATTTATCTTGATGTATTTTATTTTTGGGTTAATGTAGCCTGCCTAATCAACACAAATCTATAGATTGTACCATTGTGGCTGACCTCAGCAGCATGCTTGATTCCCATAATTCTCTTGCTTAGTCTTTCCGATATGCTAGGCAAAGGTTCGCTGAAGATTCAACCACTCCGCTACAGCTTCGTTTTATTAAGAAGAGGAATATTGATGGTAGACGATATAATCTACCATCAGTATCTGAAGTTGCTGCTCTTATTATAGGTGATTTTGATATGGATAACCTTTCGAGGGACGTTGTACTTCAGATGCTGAAGAACTGAAGATTGATGGTTTAGAAGTTATAATAAATTCTCGTTGCAAGTATAGTTTCTAAACCAAGCAATCAACCTTTCTTACAAACATTTTGGTTGTCACAAGTAACAAACCCAATAAAATTTATAAACCGAAGTATTCAAACCTCGGGTCGTCTTCTCAAGGAATTACAGGGAAGTATGAATTATTATTGGTTATGCAAAACAGAGTTTTTGGGTTTGAAAAGGTTTTGAACAAGAGAAATAAATTGCAGGAATTAATAAATTAATAACTAATAAAACTCTTGGCAAAGTATGAAAATTGGAAGTCATATCCTAGCTATCCTTATCAATGGTGATGAGAATTATAATGTTGCTCCCACTAAGTCAACCTCTAACTATGAAGGTCAGTTAAGTGGACAAATTAATTTAATACCTAAAGTCCTAGTCAACTCCTTAAGGAAAGACTAGAGTTATATGAATCTAAATTAATCAGCAAGAATAATAATTATCAATCACGATGAGTTTGATAACTCAAGAGTCACCAATTAATCAACCAAAGCCAATAGTAAATAATCTAAATTAAAAATAAGGAAAAGCAATCATGAGTCTGAAATACCTCAAATTATATTTAAATAAAGATGTCAATTCTAACATGGACAAGTTCATAAATCAAATTGGAAAGACAAATAAAAAGGAAATTGAACCTGTAATTGAAGAAGATGAAAATATTCCTAAGTCATTTAAGAGGAGTCCTAATCCTAAGAGAGAGAAGAGAACCTCTCTCACTAAAAACTACATCTAAATCCTAAAAAGTGTGTATGAATCCAATATTCAGTCTCTAATCTCCCTCTCTCATGAATGGATGGATTCCTCCATTTATAATCCTTCAATCTATGTTCTTTGGGCTTAGATCTGGGCCAAAAGGGGCCCAGAAATCGCTGAAGACAACTTCTGCAAATTCTGCAGATCGCGCACGTCATGCGTCT
The DNA here is from genome assembly GCF_000817695.3 of Arachis duranensis. Taxonomy (NCBI): domain Eukaryota; kingdom Viridiplantae; phylum Streptophyta; class Magnoliopsida; order Fabales; family Fabaceae; genus Arachis; species Arachis duranensis. Next base: position 10,353,448 of record NC_029781.3, on the reverse strand, counting down.
GCGTGGGTCACACGGTCGCGTCATTTGGAGTTTAGCTCTTCCACGCGGTTGCGTCAGTCATGCGTCCGCGTCAATTGTGTTTCGCACGCCACGCGTTCATGTCGTCCATGCGCTCGCGTCGATGCTAATTTATGCAAAGCACGCGTTCGCGTTGTCCATGCGGACGCGTCGCTGCCAGTTTCTCCAAAACTCCAATTTTGTGCTTTCCTTCCATTTTTGTATGTTTCCTTTCCATCCTTTAAGTCATTCCTACCCTATAAAACCTGAAAGTACTCAACACACAAATCACGGCATCGAATGGTAATAAAGGATAATTAAATTTGATTATTTTAAAACATAAGAATCATGTTTTCTCACGTGTCATATCATAAGGAAGAAATTGTAAAACCATGCAAATTCATATGAATAAGTAGGTGAAGGGTTGAATAAATCACTTAAATTGAGCACAATATATATCATAAAATATGGGTTTATCAGACGCATTCAAATCAGTTGAAACACACTGATGTTAATCATCCCCAGTACCTTGCACTACAGTTTCCCTTGCTTTTTCCATTTGGAGAAGATGGTTTTCAGAGTGATATCTTAATATCCGATGAAAGATCTAAGCAACAGTTACATAAGCGAGAAACAATTAGCATGAGGGAGTTTCTGTCTTTTCGAATCCAAATGAGATCGCATGAGTCGCAAGTTCTTCTCAAATCAAGACGTTTGTTCCAACAATTTTTGGTTGACAGTTATACTATGGTAGAAGCTGAAAGATTACAATACCACAGGTTTCACCAAAGCAAGTTTCGCTCCCATCAACTGCAAGGCCTACACGAGTGCCTAATTCAGGGTGAGACATAGGCTGCAAGAACTGGAAAACGAGTTATCATGCCGTCTTCATTTGTCGGCGGTCCCCGATATATGTACAACAATTGCAAAGATGCATTTGCTATTTGCAGGTATGCCGGTTACCCTAGTTATTTCATTACTATCACATGTAACCCAGATTGGAATGAGATTAAAGATTGTGTTGCGAACTATTCATTAAAGCCAAGTGACAAGCCTGATATCATATCAAGGGTTTTCAAGATCAAGTTAGATGCCTTGCTAAAAGACTTAAAGGATGGGTCCATATTCAAAAAGCTCAAAGGAAGTAAGTTTTTTCATTCAGTGTCTTCAAGGTCACGCTAACACATTTTTTTTTTCATCAATGGTTATTTGTCCCTTAACATATTTTTTTCTTTTTACCATTTTTTTTGTTTAAGTTGTGTACACAGTTGAATTCCAGAACCGTGGTCTTCCCCACTGTCACATTTTATTATTTGTTCAGCCAACCGAGAAGCCTAGATCATTCGATGATATTGACCATCATATATCGGCCGAGATACCTGACGAACACACCCAACCTAAGCTGTACAGCTTAGTCCAGAAATTCATGGTTCATGGACCCTGTGGGGTTTTGAACACGAGTAGCCCGTGTATGGTTAATGGGAGGTGTTCCAAGTTTTATCCAATGCCTTTTTGTGAGAAAACATCCATAGACAGTGCAGGTTTTCCCAAGTATAAACGGTCAGATAATGGTCGTTCAATAAGCAAGAGGAATGTGAACCTCGACAATCGGTTTATTGTCCCGTACAATGCAACATTGCTCCTTAAGTATGGGTGCCACATAAATGTCGAGTATACTTGCCAGACGTCTGCTATTAAGTATTTGTTCAAGTACGTCCACAAAGGTAATGAATGCGTCACAGCTTCATTCTTCCGATTACATGATTCAGCTGATTCTGTTGTCACTGTGGATGAAATCCAAAACTACCATGATTGCCGGTATATATCTACTTGTCAGGCATCTTGGCAGCTATTCGAGTTTGAGATTCAGTTCAAAGAGCCTAACGTCATCCGCCTTCCATTCCATCTGCCAAATGAACCGAATGTTTTGTACGAAAATCATAAGCTTATTAAGAATGTTATCGAGGCCGCGGTCTCAAAGGATAGTATGTTTATTGGCTGGTTTAAGGCTAACAAGGATTTTGATCTGGCCCGTACACTAACTTACGCGGAGATGCCATCATTTTTTGTTTAGGATAAGCAAGGGCATATGTGGAGGCAACGGAAGCAAGGGAATGTGATTGGTCATCTCACACATATTCCTCACTCGCATGGAGAGGAATACTACCTTCGTTTGCTATTGAATTATCAAAAAGGGTACCAGACATTTGCTGATGTCGTTCTGTTGGTGGCATTGTGTACGATACATTCAAAGAGGCCTGTTATTCGCTAGGGATATTGCAGGACGATGGGGAATTTATCGATGTACTTAATGAAGCCAGTGTGTGGGCATCACTGAATTATATCAAGAGATTGTTTGCAATGCTTTTGATGTTAAACAACATTGTACGCCCTGACATGGTGTGGGAGCAATGTTGGCAACATTGTGTAGACAACTCGATGCTTTCTGGAAGACATAAATTGGGTAAACTTTCTACATTATTTTTGCTATCGTGTTACTGTTTTGCCAAAAATTCAGACCAATCTGTTTAAAAACTTCCCTTCTTCTCCACCTCTTGCAGTTTGTTATGCATTTATTTTGTTTTCCCTTCATCATCATGTCGAATTTGTTTCTGATGTAACTATCTTGCATTTTGATTTTAGGTTTCCACCGTTCCGTTCATGAGATCAAGTCCATCACGCTTGCCAAAATTGAAAAACCTTTGCAGCCGAATGGTAGGAGCCTAAAAGAATTTACTGACATGCTGTTTCCTGATTCTGTTGATTCGACTGAACCTTCCGACACAGTCTTTTTTGATGAGCTCAATTTTGACAGGACATAGTTGGCAAGTATTCCCGTTGATTTGGTTTCCCAGTTGAATTGAGACCAGCACGTTGCGTTCAACACAATAGCGAATGCAGTTAGTCGTGGCGCTGGTGGTTTTTTCTTTGTTTGTGGATACGGTGGAACTGGTAAGACTTTTTTATGAAATGCACTGTCTGGTTCAATAAAGTCGAAGGGTGATATTGTTCTCAACGTGGCATCCAGTGGCATTGCAGCACTGTTGTTGCCTAATGGGCGAACTGCTCATTCACGCTTTAAGGTTCCACTCAGTGTTAACCAGGACTTTATTTGTAATATAAGGCAAGGCACACCCCTCGCGCGTCTTATTTCATCTGCAAAATTAATTATATGGGATGAGGCACCTATGTTAAATAAATTTTGCTTCGAAGCGCTCAACAAGTGCCTTAAGGATGTTCTTCGTTTTAATCGTGGATATAATCCTGATGCTCCATTTGGTGGGAAAATTGTTGTTCTATGAGGTGATTTTCGTCAGATATTGCCTGTGATTCCTTGTGGTTCCCAGGAAGAGATCGTTTATTCGTGTATTAATGCTTCGAACCTGTGGTAATCTTGCCAAGTATTGTAGTTAACTGAAAACATGAGGCTGTGTTGTGGTTTGCAAGATATCCACGGTGTACAATTAGAGGAATTTGCTAAATGGCTGCTTCAAATTGGTGACAGGTTACTTGGAGACAACACCGATGGCGAATCAGTAATTAGAATACCCAACAACTTGCTACTGGATATTGAGTATCCATGTCTACATGATTTGGTGGTGTTCATTTATCCTAACGTTTTACTCCATTCTTCCAGTGTGAATTATTTTAAGGGTAGGAGTATATTAGCACCAACACTTGATGTTGTAATTGAAATAAACAATCATGTGATGTCTTTGATCCCTGGCAACGAGAGGGTTTACTTGAGCTCTGATACACTAATTAATGAAGATGGTCACATGGAATCTGAATTATACACAATGAGCATGGAGTCATTGAATACGTTGAATTGTTCAAAAATTACCCAACACCAGTTAGTACTTAAAATTGGTGTTCCTATGATGCTTTTTCGCAATATTGACCAATCCAATGGACTATGCAACGGTACGCGAATGTAGGTAAGACATCTTGGCGGCCACATCATTGAGTGCATCATATTAGCAAGCCGTAATACTGGTGAGGTTGTCTTTATTCCCAGGATGAACATGTCACCTAATAATGATATATTACCGATTAGGTTTACTCGACGACAGTTTCCGGTTGCGCTTTGCTTTGTGATGACCATAAACAAGTCCCAAGGTCAAACGCTATCAACCGTTGGCGTGTATCTTCCAAGGCCTTTTTTTACTCATGGTCAGCTTTATGTTGTGCTCTCTCGGGTCAGCATGCATTCTGGACTGAAGATATTATCTGTTGGTTCTAACGGCACAATTTCAGATCATATTATTAATGTTGCCTATAGAGAAGTTTTTGCTGGCTTGCTACCTAACATTCTGCCTTGAGCGGTATGTATGTCATGTAGTCCTTTCGTCATCTTCTCGATAAACAGTTCTTTTATTTTTCCGTGCTTGGCACGGGTCTTAAAACTAGTTATCTTTTAAATTCAAGTACGCCGCATCCCAGTGAACCTTATTATTTTTGCAAGGTTCTTGGCACTCCGACGAACTTCTATATTTTTATGGAGTTCGCCATATTTTTTTATGAACTTGACTACGCATCCGGCATCTCCATAAATACCAAGTTTAGTAAACAAAAAAATTGAAACAGAGTTTGTTGAAAAAATACAGCGAACTTGACCTAAAAAAGACATATTTCAGAATTTAAAGTTGGAATAATTTATTCTTGAAAATAATGATTTTATTTTTTTATTTCAAAAAAAAATCCCCAACTTATCATTGCTAGCCAAACACGTCTCCACTGACCTGCCAACGGTAAAAAAAAGGTATAATTCGTAATTTCACCTTTCCATTAAGGGTAGAAATGTATTTTCAACCATTCATTTTTTTTATTTAGATATCTTAGCTTTGGGATTTTTCTCTATGATCAAATAAAAAAAATTTTATTTTTCGAAACAAATTATTCAACCTTTAAATCCCAAAATACGTTTTTCTTTTGAAATTTCAGCTGCATCCTGGATGAACCTTATTATTTTTGTAAGGTTCGTCGCACCGTCGGCGAACTTCTATATTTTTATAGAGTTTGCCATATCTTCCGACGAATTTCATTATGCATCTTCATAAATATCAGATTGGGTGAAAAGAAAAGTTAAAAAATAACAATGACAACTATTATCATCATCTCCAAGAGTATCTAAGAGTACACGGGAATAATCTGTATTTAACAATGGCGTAGTAAAAAGGGTGCTCCCCAAGCTTTTAATTTTTTAAAAAATCTAGTTTGGTTTAATTTGGATGATAATGGTTATTTACAATATTCAAAAAGACATGCTTGTTGTCTGTTCAACCTTTAATTTCCCAACTTTTCTTTTCACACAAAATAAACCAAATAAGGTTTTTTCAAAATTAATAGTTTTAATCATAGTATATATATTTTTTCAAATTAGAAGCATAGAAATAATTAAAGAGTATATATTTTTTTCTAAATTAGAAGAAAAGGGAGGATGCGACCAACTTTATAAATTTTATAGAGTTCGTCGGAGGGTGAGACAAACTTGACTCCACCAAATAATAATTTGTTTTCGAGAATAATAATTTTTTTATTTTATTTCAAAAAAAATCCAATAATTTTAGGATGTGGTTACTAATAATATATGACATAATATTTTTATGTATGACCATAAATTGTAAAATAATAGGGAGTATGTTGTTTTTGAATAAGTAAATTCAATTAAACTATTATTGTCTCATGGGCAAATTATATTACTTTATCATAAAGTAATATATACTCTATTTTTGGCTATTTTTTCAACTTCAATATAAGTCATTAAATTATAATATTAAAATTATTATACATATTCATAAATATATTAGTAAAACAAAAAATAAGATATTAAATTTGGTTAAAATTAAAGGTACAAAAATCATAATCAATTCTATTGTAAAATCATATACAACATAATTATAAATTCATTATCAAGTCCTTGTTTAATAATAATTTTTAATAACATAACTAATAAACCAAAGGTGGTGGTAGAATTATCTAAGGTTTTGGAAATCCAATTAGTGGTTGAGCCAACAAAGCTAGTGAAAGTTCTAGAAGGCTTAGAGAAGGGAGTTGAATCTATGGCCTTCTTTAACTTTAATTAATTAAGCTTTAAACTCAGAACTTTAAACTTGATTTTTGTTTGGTCTGCGCTGTGAATAATTTAGGAGATAATTTTGTTTTGTCTCATAAAAATCAGAAAAGAGAACTAAAGCAGAGAAGAAGATGATGACATAGCTATATATTCTGGTTCAGTTACCTTGTGCAATGCAATCTACATCCAGTCCCCACCACAACGTCAGTGAAATTTTCACTATAATCTAAGTATTACATACACCAATTTTCTAGGACTCAATGTAATCCTATCTAGGCACACAAGTTTCAACATAAACTTAAACTTGGCTATGCTAACACCTAGACTCACCACACTAAGTGCTTACCCAACTTAGCAAGGAATACTTCTCAGGTACATAACTCAAGACAAGTAAAGTATCTTTTGTGGCTAGCTAATGTGGTCCTGGTGAAGACATAGAACAAAAAATAGATAATGTGTGTTAATTATACCCAATAAAACTTGTCCCAAAGATCTATACCCTTTTTCCAGCATTGATGCCTTAGCAGACTCAGCTTCGGATATAGGTACCTATTTTGTGTATGGATGTATACTCGGGTTTATAACCAAATCCTAAGGTACAAGCCGTACCAAGAGAAGACCTCTTTCATCACTCCAAAAGCTAACTATTGTTATGTAGTAATAATGCCTTTTGGATTGAAAATACTGGAGTCACATACCAACGATTAATGAACAAGGTGTTCTCACCTCACCTTGGAAAATTAATGGAAGTGTATTTGGATGACATGCCTGTCAAGATCAAAGAAGATGTCAATCTCTTGTCTGATTTAACTGAAGTATTTAACACAATCATGAAGTACGGATGAGACTAAATCCCTCAAAATGTACCTTCGCAGTGGAAGCCAAGAAGTTCTTAGGCTTTATACTCATCCAAAAGGGATATTGAAGCCAACACGGACAAATGCAAATCAATATTGGAGATAAAGAGCCCGACCTGTCTTAAAGAAGTCTAATAGTTAAATGGAAGGTTGGCAGCCTTATCCATATTCTTGGCAAGATCAGCTCTAAAGTCTCTATCCCTGTTCTCAATACTCAAGAAAGGGAGCCGATTTGAGTGGACTCATAGATGTGGACAAGCCTTTCAAGACTTCAAAAATTTCCTGAATCAACCACCAATCCTCATCCAACCTATCTCAGGAGAAGAACTAGTTTATACTTAGCAATTGCAAACAGAGTCATAGGCTCAATCCTAGTCCGAGAAGATGAGAATGGACGACAACTAATCTATTTTGTTAGCAAGGCTCTACAGGGGGCAAAGCTAAACTATCAAAAGATAGAAAAATTTTGCATATGCATTTGTTATCACTCGAGAAGGCTCTGACCTTATTTTCAAAATCACACTATAGAGGTCTGAACTAATCAGCCTACAAAGCACATCTTACAAAAAATAGACACTGCAGATTGGATGCTACAATAAGCAATAAAGCTATCCAAGTTCGACTTAAGGTATGAAAGTCGGACAGTAATTAAATCCCAATATCTAGCCGATTTTGTGGCCGAATATACTAAAACTCGGGAAAGTCTTGCAATCTAGAACTTATACGTAGATGGTTCATCTAATAAAGAGGTTAAGGAACTTAGTCCATAACTTCATTGAAATTTGAGTTTCCATCCTCCAATAATCAAGCCGAGTACGAGCCTTACTTGTTGGCTTGAAGATAGCCAAAAAAGTCGAGGAAGTAAAGTTAATTGTGTTTAGTGATTCTCAAGTAATAACCTCTCAAGATAATGGGACTTATCAAGCTAAAGATCCCTACATGAAGAAGTACTTAGAAGAAACATAGAAACAATTAGCTCAATTTGTGGAAATAGAAATCTGATATATAGCTCGAAAATCCAATATATGAGACGATGCTCTCTCCAAGTTGGCCAGCACCAAGTCAGGGAGCAACAATAGAAACTTGATCCAAAAGGCTTTCCACACACCATCAGTAACCAAGAAAGTCGACAAGTCAGGCACAATGGCTATATCCAATATAAGTATAGGTTGAATGACTCCCATCATCGAATATCTCAGGCTCGATATCATTCCTAAAGAAGAAAGGAAAGCAAGGAGGGTCATAAGAGAAGCACAAAACTACACCTTAGTTTACAATATTATCTATAGAAGAGGCATATCCATGCCTCTACTAAAATGCATCCCGACCTCCAAGAGTAATGAAGTTTTAGAGGAGGTCCACAACGGCATATGTGGAAACCACGTAGGAGCGCAGTCACTAGCTAAAAAAGTTATCCGAGATGGCTTCTTTTGGCCGACCTTACAAAAGGAGGCAGCCGACTTCATTAAAAGGTGTCCGCCCTGACAAAGTATGCTAACTTTCACATGGCACTGCCAGAAGAGTTCGTCAATATCACTTCGCCTTGGCCATTTGCAAAATGGGGCATAGACCTCCTTGGGCCGTTCCCACAGGCCCCTGGATAAGTAAAGTACCTCATAGTGAGAATTGACTATTTCACTAAGTGGATCGAGACAGAACCTTTGGCAACCATCACTGCTCAAAGAAGTCAGAAGTTTCATTACAAGAACATTATCACCCGATTCGGAGTTCCACACTCCATTACTAAGGACAATGGAACTCAGTTCACCAACTCAACCTTCAGAAGCTTGGTGGCAAGTCTCAAGATTAAGCACCAATTCACGTTGGTAGAATACCCCCAAGCCAATGGACAAGCAGAATCTGCGAATAAAGTTGTGTTGGCCGAGTTAAAGCACTAACTACAAGATGCAAATGGAGCATGGGCAGACAAGCTTTCTCAAGTTTTGTGGGCATATCGGACGACCTCACACTCAACAACAGGGGAATCTCTTTTCCGACTTGCTTACGTCATAAAGGTCATGATACCTATAGAAGTCAATGAAGAATCTCCAAGAGTTAGATTCTACAATGAGGTAAGAAACATTCAAGCTCAAAAAGAAGAACTTTACCTCCTTCCAGAAGTTCTAGAACAAGCTCGGATAAAGAAAGAAGCCTTGAACCGAAGAATGGCCTTAAGATACAACAAGAAGGTTGTCAAAAGAAGCTTCTTCACGAATGACCTCATATTGATCCGAAATAACATCAGAACATAGAAGTCGGATGAAGAAAAGCTGGATGCGAACTAGAAAGGACCTTATAAGATCATTGAGGTTCTAGGAAAGGGTTACTATAATGTGTCCGACCTAAAGGGAAACGAGCTTCCAAGATCATCGCACGCATGTAACTTAAAACGCTACTACAATTAAAAAGTTCACCTTGCTCCTTGGTGTACTCTTTTTTCCGATTTTATGGTTTTATTCTGAGAAGGATTTTTTTGAAGGGGGTTTTAATGAGGCACCATAGCAAGAGCTAAAGGTTAATAAAAGAACTCTTAGTAACAAAGCTTATGTAAATCATTTTTCTCATTAATGATAATTCATTTTTATCATAAAATTTTTCATTTCAAACGTACTAATTTAAGCTCAAAAAATTGTAAAAATTATTGTCCGACCTAGATGGTCGGCAAGATGAAGTGACGAGGTACAAATTAGTGTAAGGTTATGTAAGCAGATTGTGGTCCGACCTCGTTAGAAACTTAAAGAAAAGGGAGTTGGATCTAAAACTAATAGCAAAAGTAACTTGCCAAAACCGACTACTTAAAGTTGGAATAAACCTTAGGGAAGTATGTAACCCCGATCTTATGAAAATATCGAATAAGCACTGACTTACTTTGACCGACATCTTTTGCAACTTAACAAAATTATTATCAAAAGCTACCAAGTGACTTAGATCTTTAGTCACTAAAAGCTAAAACAATAGTTACGCCAAGCAATGTTCAAAATGACATGCATACCAAACTGCCCCGTACGAGAAAAGTAGGGAGAAGGTTTTTAAGAGCAACAAAAATAAAAAGGAAAATTATTTCAAACTATTACAAAAATCCAATTTGTTCATAAAGATCCACAAGTCGGGCCATCTAAATACTTTGAAATTAAAAAGCTAAGAAGGAGGGTAAGAAGGAAAGTTGAGTTCGTCGGAGGTCATGTTCACATCTTCGAGATGATCAGAGTTGGTTGGGAGACTTTCTGGCCAAGAAGAAGTAGGCTCATCGTCCACTTGAGAAGCTCCCTCAGCTCGGGCTTCGGAAGCCTTTGGGTCGAGCATAAGAGTGTCCTCCTCATCCTCTGACACATTAACAACTTTTTCATTCACCACAATGTTGTTAGGACTAATTAAGGAAAGGTCCACCTTGGGGACTACAACTCGGAACTAGGACTTCAAATTTTCAACAAGCTCGTCCATTCCTTGAGCTATAGTCTCCTCCAATTTTGCATACCACTTCTTTGACTTGGTAACCTCATCTAGTCATCCACCAAATCCAGCCTCTCCCCGAAGACTCTAGTATAGCTCTCCTCATCCTTCTTCTTTATACCCTCCACCATGGCACAAGTAGCTTCAGACTGTTTTATCCTCTCCCAAGCCTTGGCAAGGTCGGACACAAGAGCCTCCTTTTCACTCTCAAACTCCTTTTTAGAATCCCTCAAGGATGCCACTTCAGCTTGAAGGCCCGCCAGAGTGCGTCGAGTGGCACCAACAGGAGTATTCTCCAACTCTCTCAACAAAGCAAAAGCCACCCCAGCAATTTGAATTCCACCTCGGGCAAGAATTTGTAGATGGTTCTTTAAAAAGACATCATCCATACTAATAAAACTATGCGAAAGGATGTGTTTTTCACAAAATTCTACACCATCAAACCTGGATCATAGACACTGGTAAACTTCGAAGTCTTATGTTGTTTTGACTTGGGCTTGGGAGGAGGACGTGCCAGGGGAATTTTTTATTGACAAGAAGAGTAGGGGGAGGAAGAGTTGGATATGGAGTAATATTAAGAGAAGCAGAATGATTTGGAGGGAGAAGGGATATTGCCTGATTAGCCGGTTTTGTTTTAATTGGATAGTTCGGGCCACGACATTTTTTTTTAGAAGAACGGAGGGTTTTCATAGCAGCCGACTTAGGAGTATCTTTTTTGCATGACTTAAAAGTTGGACTACGTTAGCTAACAAAGGAATCAAACAAAAATAATATCTACAAATGAAAAGAATGCTACCTAGCTCGGGTCGGATTTGGCTCAGATTTTCTACAAATTTCTTGGTAACCATATAAAGAGCTCGACCCTAGTACTCGTGGAATAAGGTGAATACACGCTCCTCAACCTCATCTAAGTCATCCAAATCATACTTAATAATTACATGGTGTTCTTTCCAGTATGAGCTGAAGAAGGGCTCATCCCTCTCATCAAGAAAGAAAGGATGGACATCATCAACAACTCTTATTTTAAAAAAGTAGTTTTTAAAATCATGAAAAGAGTCATAAAAAATGATAAAGACTTTTCTTTCTTGCACAGCTCGAAAAGAGACCCAACCTTGCTTTTTCGAGCTAAAAGGTTTGGTAAGAACAAAAGGATAAAAGAAAACCTTCGAAGAAGGAGGGACGTCAAGTTCACAATAAAGAAGTTGGTAAATTTTAAAAAAATCCCAAGAGTTAGGGTGAAATTGGGAAGGATCAACATTACAGAGTTTGAGAATCTTGACTTCAAAGTCAGTGAAAGATAGGCTAACTACCAATTTAGTGAAAAAATACTCATACACATCCATGAAGTGACGCTCCAACTTCTCAAGTCGAAGAAAGCAAATCATCTCTTCAAGATCAGAAACTACAATTTCGTACTTTCTCTCATCCTCCCAATTTACACACAACCTATGATATATACGAAAGGTCTCAACATACTTATTATCAATAACAGGAATGATAGAACGTACGAATATATACCCAGGTTAGGTCGGAGGGACTTTAGACGACATCTCGAGAATTATCAAACGTGACACAAAAGCTATACCTACAATATAACAAAAGGAAAATCATTATTATCAGTCAGAAGGCTAGGCAAAACAATGTAAACGTACAAAGCTGTAAAAGGTCAGGTCATCCTCAACAAACACCAAAGAACATTATCGTTCTCATAACCTCTTATGCACACAGAAAATAATTACACTCCAATATTGAGATGGCACCATCTCTAAAAGCAAGAAACAGCACCATTTAGGGCACCATAAAGCAAAACTCCCACGCTCAGATAAACAGTAAAATAAAATACTATAGAACAGGGAAAAGCAGTAACAAATGGCATACCCACAAAAAATTGTTATCATTTACAATAAAAGGAGGGTACTAGAAGCATATGATCAAAGAACACAGTTACAAAAGATAAAATTCAAAAGTAAAGAACTAACCTTAAAGAAACATGACGTGGAAGAATGCGCGAAAAACAGCAAATACACGTACATTCCAAACCCCCTGAGGAATCTTATAGGATTGCAACAAAGAAGATGAAAAGCTTGAAGAAAGGAGAATGATAAAGAAAAAACGCTTTCAGAAAGAAGCAAAAAAAGAGAAAGTGAAAGGAATTTGGGTATTTAGGAGCAATAGAGTAATTTGGCATTCTCTCATTTATGGCATGCACAGTTACCAACGTAACTGCAAAATAACATGCACAGAGCTACGAAAAGACGTACCATCTTTTAATTTAAAAACACGTCGAATACTCGACGTGATCTCGAAAAAGCGGGCTGTCCGACCTAATGAACTAATCTACAAAGGAATCAGTTTGGCCACGAAATGCTTGAGTCCAATCTTGGAAGGATCAAACTTAAGCAAGGGGCACTGTTCATACCTTAGCACAAAGACATAGTCAGGTCCAACAAGAATAAAGACCCACACAAGAGATCATGCCTCTTTTACGCCTACCCAACCTCAAAGTGGTCGGGCTCGACGACGACGGTCCAACCTTATTTATCTAAAGACGCAACTAACTCCTAAGATATCTCACATTTATCTAGAAGGGAGATCTCAACAACTTCCCAAGAAAAAAGAAATGGTCATCCACCATCAAAGGTGAAAATACTCTAAAAGGTGATTATTTATTCTACTATAAATGCATTGATACACTCAAATATATTTAGGATTCAATCTACTAAAAAACTGTTTAAAATCCTTGTTAACTTAAGTATCAGACTCCCATGCAGGTACCATCCCCACCTCTTCACGAAGAATGCAGACGACGGTATATCGATACCAAAAGAAGTCAGATGCTATTTCAAAAGGAGTTTAGATCTCACATTTAAATTCAAAAACAATCTAATTTCAAATAACCATCGAAATACCTATATAAACGAATTAGATCGGATTAAATAGAGAAACTAGTTAGTGTTGCAAACCAGGAAAATAATATCTAGAGACATGAGTTAAAAGAAATTATTATATGTTTACATAATTACATTATATAAATTTTCTTTTACTTTGTGAAAGTTTGTGTATCATTATTTCTATTTTCATAACTAAATAAATTTCTATATTTAAAATTTTTTATCTATGTCTTAAAAATAATATGTAAACATAAAATTTAGTTATTTTGTCAGTCTCTATCATTTTATTAAATTTATAATTAAGTATTTATATTTTATTAATTTTTATCATTTTTTATGAAAATAATTTTATTACAAAGTAAAAAAAATACAAAAATTCAACTAAAAACTTTTAAAATATATAAATTTAATTAATCGATTTCTTAGATTAATTTGGCCCATTTCAAAAATACTCCTACGTGTCCATCTGTATATCGGCCACGTCAATACAACGAAAGTCATTTAATTTTTTTATTGAGTCTAATAAATCCAAGTGAACACAGAGATAGATGGGTTTAGATTTTAAAAAAGTCAGAGAGTTAAATATATTTTTAAATTGTCGAAAACTTAAATGTTCATGAACCAAAAAGTTAAGGACCTATTTATCATTCTCTCTGAATAATAAGATGAATGTAAATATGTTTTTACCAAACAATTTATGTAAATTGAATGGTCAACTCATTCGTTCTTTTAAATAAATGTATGAAAGTTTAAACTTGTATATACAACAATTTATTAGTTAACGGCACTTTTATTGTAATTCTTAGGAAAAGTATAAGGAACCAAAAGCTTATCAGCCAAAAACTAAACAAAACTATATTAATTTATATCAATAATTAATTAATTTTAAATTTTTTAAATTCAAAATTTAAAAAATTTTAAATTGATTAAGTAAACCTAATTAAAACCTATAAAAACCTTCCTCTTTTTTCTCACATTAATCTATCCGCTTCTAACAATCATAAATTCGAAAAATATATAAAAAAACATCCATTTAATATGAAAAAGAAACATTCTAATACTTAGTAGAAAAAACATCCATATATATTAACTCGTAAAAATTTTGAATTCATCTAAAAGTATTTGGCTGGGTTTTGGCTGATATGCTTTTGGTTCCCTAACTTTACTCAAAAAATAAATATACTTCCGGTGATTAATATGGCTCGTGACTCGTGAGTGTGCCGTGTGTAAATCTCAAATGAGCATGGGCGGTTGGGTCATGGGTGTTTACTCCGTCCCAAT
>NC_029781.3:10329090-10338736 GCF_000817695.3 Arachis duranensis | reverse complement strand
CCAACAATATTGGTATTGTCTATACTACCCTCTTCCTTCTCTCTTGTTCTTCCACACTCCAGAACACAAAAGCAGTGCCTCTTCACACCAACGGAAGGTGGATAGTAGACGAAGAAGAAGGAGAGCAAAGAGTGAAGCTTGCATGTCTCAACTGGGTCTCCCATTTGGAAGCATCAGTTCCTGAGGGACTAAACAAACAGCCCCTTGATGAAATCTCAAAGAGAATCAAGTCATTGGGTTTTAACTGCGTTAGGCTCACTTGGCCACTTCAATTGGTCACCAATGCTTCCCTTTCTTCACTCTCTGTTAGACAGTCCCTCAATAATCTTGGCCTTCTTGATTCCATCGCCGGTGTGCAATCCAATAATCCCAACTTCATTGACCTTCCCCTCATCGAATGTTTCCAGGTATATTTATGTTCATTAATAATGTTTATCTAAAATATGAAATTAAAATTATAATCCCTCCGTAGACGATTCTCGAGAGGCTTTTTGAACAGGGTTATGGTAGGTAACTAATTTTTTTTTTAAACAATCATCTAAAATTAGTTTAATAAAATAAAAAAATATTTTATTTTAAATTATTTTTTAAATATTAATATTAGGATAATTATTCGTATAGTTAGTAAATTGAACATTGATATATTTATTGTTTTTATTGTTAGTATTTTTATTATCTTTTTATACTTTTCCTTTCAAAAATTAAGTAGATATTATAGTTGTTTAATTTTAAAATTGCAATTTAATTTTAAATTTAAAAATATATTTATAAATTAGATGATCTTATTTCTTTTATCAAAATAAATTCTGATTTCTTAACCTATCAATTTTATTGTAAATCTTAAAATAAAACTATTATAAAGTTGTTTAACTATGAGAATCTACCTTGTTTCTGGAATTAAATTTCCTTCATCACAAGTTATACCATGACAAATATTTTTAGTTAGCATAAGTATTTTTACTTTTTCGGTCTAATAGAATTCCAATTAGGCGGTGGTGAAAAGCTTGGGAGAGAACGATGTGATGGTGATTTTGGACAATCACGTGACCCAACCCAGTTGGTGCTGCAGTGCCATGGACGGCAACGGCTTCTTTGGTGACACGTTTCTTGATCCAGACCTATGGATTATGGGCCTTACTAAGATGGCTACCCTTTTCAATGGAGTGACTAATGTTGTTGGATTCAGTTTAAGAAATGAGCTAAGAGGCCCCAAACAGAATGTCAATGATTGGTATAGGTAACTTGCTATGAGTCTTTCTCATTTTCTTGAAAAATTTTTGGTAAAGAATTATTTTAGTCCTTAAACGTTTTATTTTTGTCTTAAATAATTTAATTTTTTATTTTAGTCTTTTAATCGAAATTAAAATTTTTTATTTTTAAAAATGTAATTTTTTATTTATTATTATTATTTTTTTTATTTTTTTGCTACTTTTATTTTCAAATCATTAGAACTACCACTATATCTATTACAATTACGATTTTCGCAAGTACTTAGAAAAAATCATAATACAAAAAGGATATTTTTAGAAAAAAAAAATTAATTTTGACCAGAAGACTAAAATAAATAAAATGAAATAAAAAATTTGTGATAAAAATATCACGTTTTAAAAGGACGATTAAGACTTCGTCTAAACATTAAGGAGTAAATCAATACTTTATCCTTAATATGAGTCAAGATAAAAATATATGTTTTCCATCAACTTTTATAAGTTTCCATAATATGAGTCGTTAGATTTGTGAGCATTTAATAATTTCTTGTATTTTGGAAATTTTATTATTCTAGCAGACCAAGAAAAATATGGTGCTCCCATGTTTAATGCTAACAATAGTTTCATTGTACAAGATATTATTGTTTAGTAGTTAACATAAAAAAAAAAAAAAATACTTGGTTGGGTTAAACTAAGATGAAGGAAGAAAAAAATCAGTTGGTATTGAACCAATCTAACCAATCTTTTTTTTAATCTTAATTTAATATAACTAGTTTTTTTTTCTTTTGTGAATCAACTACATGACACATTGACACATCAATATTTAAACTTATTAATATCTTTATGCGATGACAACTTTCGGCATCTTCATTCATGTATATTTTCACATTATTTGTTTTCCAGACTAAATATCCATTTTAGTTCCTGAGATTCACGTAATTATTCAATTTAGTCTTCAAAATTTAAAATTACCTATACTAGTTCTCCATATTCAAATTTGGGTACTAATATAGTCCCTTGACTCTTTATGGTGATGACTAGACAAACGGAATGTTGGTATGACACTCTCCCTGTCTCGTTAGATGATGAGTAAACGACGTCCTTTACTCTTGACAGCCAAACAAGTCAAAAACGAAGAATAGCAAAGGCAGAGAAGAAGAAAAATACGTTATTTTGCGTCTTCATTGTTTCTTCTCTCTTTATATACAAAATGACGACATTTTTTACTTGTTTGGGTGCTAAGGGTAAACGATGTCGTTTACTCATTATCCAGCGTGGTAGGAAGGGTGTCATCTCAACATTCTGTTTGTCTAGTCATCGCCGAAAAGAGTCAAAGGATCACATTGATGCCTAGACTTGAATCTGGAAGACCAGTACAGATAATTTTGAATTTCGAGAACCAAAATGAGTAAT
Source organism: Arachis duranensis (assembly GCF_000817695.3). Lineage (NCBI taxonomy): Eukaryota > Viridiplantae > Streptophyta > Magnoliopsida > Fabales > Fabaceae > Arachis > Arachis duranensis. Next base: position 10,336,115 of record NC_029781.3, on the reverse strand, counting down.
CACATGAATCTTAGGGACCAAAATGAAGATTTAGTCTTGTTTTCCAATTTAACTACTAAACGATAATCACTACATTATTAATGGAATTGTTAATTGTTCACACCATTAACATTCAAATTAAATGACACATATATTGTGGTCGGATACAAGGTACATGCCTAAAGGAGCAGAAGCAGTACATGCTGCGAATCCAGATGTTCTAGTAATTTTCTCTGGCCTAAATTTTGACACAGATTTATCATTACTTCAAAATCAGTCAGTGAAACTCACTTTTAACGGGAAGCTAGTATTTGAGGTGCATAGATATAGCTTCAGTAATGGTCAAGCATGGGAGTTGGGGAATCCAAACCAAGTGTGTGGACAAGTGACTTTAGATTTTATGAGAAATTGTGGGTTTTTGTTGGACCAAGGGATGCCATTATTTTTGAGTGAGTTTGGTGTAAACATGAGAGGAACAAGTGTTAATGACAATAGGTACTTTAATTGCTTTATGGGTTTGTTAGCTGAGCTTGATTTGGATTGGGCCTTATGGACACTTGTTGGGAGTTACTACCTTAGAGAAGGGGTGGTTGGAGCAAGTGAGGATTATGGTGTTCTTAATTCAGATTGGAGCCAAGTTAGCAATTCAAGTTTCTTGCAAAGGGTCTCATCCATTCAACAACCTTTTCAAGGTAAGAAGACCTAATTAAAAACAAATCATGGTAATTATGCTTTTCTATGAACATTGTTTAGGGTGCATTAGACAATTATATACATGACACTTTAATATTTGTACAAAGTATAATTTAACATCTTCTAAGATTTAATTTATAGTTTTAAACTAACACTTGATATCCCAGAATGTAACACTTACTTCTTTTATAAATATAATATGATTTTCTCTCTCAATATGATATTAATCAGAGTATAATGTTTTCTAATTGCGAGAGATACGTATAATTTACCATATTTATTATTTCATTTTAAAATATTGATATTTTCGAATTTCACTTGAATTGAGATGAGATATCATTGGTAGATAAATATTCTTCAAGATTTTGAGCTACCTTTAACAATGAGAGATGCGAACACGTGAACAACGGACCGTATTTCAGGTCCACTAACAAGAATCATATCTAATTAATTCAAAATTTGATTTTTAAAATTAACCTATTGTCTAGGTTGTTCAAAAAAAGCGTTGTTCCTTTATACTTTCTCTTCTTATAAATGTGATTCCATCAATTTGAAGTGAAGTGACAAATAACACATAATTATTGCTTTCTTGACATGCAGGGCCAACATTACTAGAAATTAAACCACACAAAGTGATCTTTCATCCACTGACAGGTCTATGTATCATAAGGAATTCAACGGTTGACCCGTTGACTTTGGGACCTTGCTCTAATTCTGATGGGTGGGACTACACACCAGAAGATAAAACACTATCCATAAAGGGCACAAATTTGTGTTTACAAGCAGAGAGAGAAAGGATGGCAGCAAAACTTGGAACATGTTTAGGTTCAAACTCATCAATATGGGAAATGATCTCTGATTCAAAGATGCATCTCTCATCAAGAGTAAACAACAACAACAATGGTAGTGTTTGTTTGGATGTGGACACCAACAACATCATTGTTACAAATGCTTGCAAATGTTTGAGTCAAGATACTCAATGTGATCCTGTAAGTCAATGGTTCAAACTTATTGATAGCTCAAGGAGGTCAACTACAAGATTATCGATTGACTCAATGCTGAGTTTATCAGAAATTGACATTTCTAGGAATTATTGAACTCAAACATTATTTCAATTTATTTCATTTTTTGGGTGTGAAAGTGGGATTCCCCATTTTAGACTAGTCAAATTTGTAGATAATTCACTTTAATAAACCAACCCAAACAAAAAAATTTTCCAATCATCCAAATGTAAAATCGTTAGTCCCGTTTGTTTCTATATAAATCGAAACACTATATCGATGTACAAGAAATAATAGTAAATCGAATCAAAGACAATAGATTTAGTAAGGTGGAGTGTAAATTGAATAAGGGTGGTTCAAATTATCCATAGTTTCGAACGTGCCCATAGTAAATCGATACAACTACAAGCTGTAACGATTTAGTATATGGTTTGCATGGCCCGTAGTTAATCAAATGTGAGTAATTCGATTTATATAAAAGTCTCCATCCATACTAAATCTACAACACCCAATTCGATTTATTCTCATTCCCTCTATATATACAATTGGAATTCCCTCAATTCGAATTACATTTTTCAACCCACGTATCTTGCCACACCAAAAATCAAAAGAAATTAAGCCATTGTACATATCGATTTATTCTCATTCCCTCTAATATATATAATTGGAACTCCCTCAATTCGAATTATATTTTTCAACCTACGTATCTTACCACACCAAAAATCAAAAGAAATTAAGGCATTGTACAAATAGATTTTTGATACTATAAAAATGGAAGACGACCCAAATCGCATTTATCGGTTGAACAGAGTCGTCCATATTGTTAGCAACGCGCACGAAGAGATTAGTGACTGATATTCAATTATTTAATTTATTTTTTAGAAAATAAATACATGTTAGTGATATTAAATGTCTTACATAGATCTTCATTATTAATATGAGAATTAGAAGATTCCTTAAATTTAAAAAAGTAGTTAGAGTTAGGATTTAGTATGTTAGACAATTGTATTCAGAAATGCATGTTGGACAATTGTAGATTTAAGGTGTTTGATCAGAGTTTGTAAGCTTTTATTGTTAGAAATCTATGGTGAACGGAAATTTTGGTGATATATTGGTTATTTTAGTTAAAATTAATTTAATTTAAATTGAATTGGATTTCAAGTAAAGGATTAACTTGGCAGTAGAAGGTTAGTGAGAATGTACAATGATTTAATTTATTTTAGAGATGGATATATAAGCTCGTAACTTTTTCCCATGCCAATGAGTTATATCTCAAATGGCATAATCTCCCATATTCATCTAAGAGGTCGCAGGTTCGAATTTCCATATCTTTGGCAAAATAAAAAAAAAACTTTCCGTAAAAAATACACTAGATTGACTATGTTTTGATATATATATTAATTTGATATTGGTTAATCTATATTTTTTATTAGAATTTTCTGCTTTAGGTTTATTTTTCTTCCTAAAGTGTTATGGTTCTAAGACAATTATTTTATTGTCATGTAGCCCCGACGATGTATCTCGAGTATGCAGAGGCAGCATGAAATGCCGTTAGACGAAAGGATCATGCTTTACCTACAGATGGCTGACCTTGCCTATCTTGCAAGGTTCAACGATTATTAGTTTAGGTTGGATGAGCTTCTTGTGAGCACATTTGTTGAGCGATGGTGTTCAGAGACGCATACATTCCACATGCCATTCGGGAGTGCTGTAGTGTACCAGCTAGGACTCCCGATCAACGGCCAGTACGTCAGCGGATGTCTAATGGATTTTGAGCGATACATTGATGGTGGTCGTCCGGCATGGACATGGTTCTAGGAGTTATTGGGTGTGTTGCCACCGGTGGACTACGTCGACAAGTTCACAGTGAAGTGCACTTAGATGTAGGAGACATTCAGTCACCTTCCCAATGGGGCCTATGAGGAGACTGTTTGGAGGTACGCGAGAGCGTATATTATGATGCTACTGTCGACGCAACTCTTCGGTAACAAGTCCGGCACATGCATGCACATTAGGTGGCTGCCGTACATTGTGAGGTTATAGAACATGGGCAATTATAGCTAGGGATCTGCCGCTCTATTGTGGTTATACAAGTGCTTATGCCGTATGGCTAATAGGCACGTGGTTGCATTCAATTGATATAAGTGGCTACTGATATGCTGATGTTTTGTTATTGTTATGTAATCTGAGTTGTTGAGTTCAATTGATATAAGTTGTTGAGTTCAATTGATATAATCTAATTTTTTGCTATTGCTATGAATCTTATATTGTTTGATGTCATTGTCATGCAATCTAATGTTAAATTCTTTAACATCATGTAAGCTAATTTAAATTATTTGAGATCCTGTACACTGAAGCAAGCAGTTTGGTTGCTGATTTTTTGTTATTGTCATATTTGCTTAATTTTTATTCTGCTTTGATATTGGTTTTGATATTTAATAAAACGGAAAGAGTATGCAAAGATAATAAAATTGTAAAAGAATAATAATGAAAGAAAGAAAAGATGAAGAAATTTTATTGATTGTTGATTGATTGAATTGTTCACTATGAAGGTAAAACTAAGTGTATATAGAGCATTGACCTATGAAAGATAAAAGTAAATAAAGATAAGATAAAGATAAGATAGAGATAAAGATAAAGATAACTATAAGATAAGATAAAGACTAAAATTATAATTGAATTTGTGGTTGGGCTGAATTTGTAGGCCGTGAGACGTCTTTATTGTTGTCATGAGTTAAGGTGGAAGGGTGATTTAATACGCCCCCGCAAGTTGGAGGATGAAAGATGTCAAGAATACTAAGCTTGTTCAAATTAAGATGGAAGGGTTGAGGAGACAAAGGCTTGGTGAAGATGTCGGCTAGTTGCCCAGAAGAGGGAATGGGGAGAAGTTTCATCACTCCAGCTTGAGCTTTTTGTCGAACCAAGTGACAATCAACCTCTAAATGTTTGGTCCGTTCATGAAAAACCGGGTTAGCAGCAATATGAAGAGCACTCTGATTATCACAATATAAAACTGGTGGGCGGATAAGAAAGATACGTAAAAATTGTAACACATTTAGTATCCATTGAAGTTCACAAGTTGTGTTGGCAAGTGCACGATATTCTGCTTCTGTTGATGAGCGGGCAACGGTGGTTTGTTTCTTGGTCTTCCAATAGACTAAAGAACTGCCTAAGAAAAAACAATAACCTGTTAAAGATCGTCGAGTATCAGGACATCCGGCCCAATCAGAGTCACTAAAGCTAAGAAGCTGAATTTCTGATTCCCTTGGAAAGAAAAGTCCTTTGCCGGAACTAGTTTTCAGATATCGTAACACATGCTTGGCAGCTTGAAGATGAGATTCAGTCGAAGATGCCATGAATTGACTTAATTGTTGAGTGGCATACATGATGTCCGGTCGAATAGTGGTGAGATAGATAAGACGGCCAACCAAACGGCGATATACAAAAGAGTCGGATAGCAGGGGACTTTTGTCTTGATATAGTCTTGTGGTACTATCCATTGGAACAGAGGCAGGTTTAGCACCTAACAAACCAGAATCCTCCAAAAGATCAAGACAATATTTTCTTTGAGATAAGCAAATTTCCTTCTTTGATTGAGCAACTTTAATACCCAAAAAATATTTTAATTGGCCCAAGTTTTTAATTCGGAAGTGTTGGTGCAAAATAGACTTAATGGCATCAAGTTCAGAAATGGAATTACCAGTGAGAACAATGTCGTCAACATAGACTAAAATGATAGAAATTTGATCACCAATGAATTTAACAAATAAGCTATAATCAGATGAGGTCTGCTGATATCCATGAGATAGCAAAAGATGAGAAAGTTTGTCATACCATATACGACTAGATTGTCGTAAACCATACAATGACTTTAGTAGCTTATAGCATTGATTCGGTTGAGGAGATGTAAATCCGGGTGGCAGAGTCATATAAACATCCTCAGAAAGATCCCGATGTAAGAAAGCATTATTGACATCCAACTGATGTATGGGCCAACGCTTCATAGAAGCCAATGCCAAAACTAATTTGATGGTGGCAGGCTTGACAACAGGAGAGAAAGTTTCCAAGAAATCAACACCTTCAGTTTGAGTGAACCCTTTAGCCACAAGACGTGCTTTATATCGATCAACTGAACCATCAGGCTTGCGTTTGATGCGATAGACCTATTTACAGCCAACCGGCTTAACCCCTACAGGGCAATCAACAAGACGCCAAGTTTTGTTCAGCTCAAGAGCATCCAACTCATCTTTCATAGCACTACACCAATTAGAGTGTTGATTGGCGTCCTTAAAAGACTTTGTCTCAACATCAGAATGTAGAGATAAAAGAAACTTTTTATGTGAAGATGAAAGAGAAGAAAAAGACATGACTGAAGATAAAGGATACTTGCACTTTGAGGGAGATTGATTTGTAGAGATGAGAGAAGAATTACACAACTAATCAGAGAAATATACTGGAGGTCGGTGAGGCCGGTCGGAATGACGAGGATGGGGTTGTTCAAGTGGTGAAGAAGGTGACGGGGGATGAGAAGGTGATGGTGGACTGGTGTCTAGTGCGGAAGGAGAGATGGGTGTCTGTGTTGAAAGTGATTCGGTTGTCATGGGTTCAACTTAGCTAGGTAACGATAGTGAGGAAGAAGGAGAGGTTGTTGGAGAAAATAAAGAACTAGGTGGAGTTGGGTCAATGGGTATAGGTGAGGGTTCAATTGGAAGACTAACTGAATCTTGTTTTTGAGAAGGTGTGTTTGGCAATGTTGGGCTGAGTGTATGGAATTGGGCATTTTTTGTGACTAAGGGCAAGATCATTTCATAAAAAATCACGTTTCTAGAAATCTCAATTCTTTTATCTTCTAAAACATAAACAATATATCCTTTAAAACCACTTTGAAAGCTAATAAATACAGCCTTTTTGACTCTTGAATCAAATTTTGATCTATTTGCCATTAGGGTAGAAATAAAATATAAGCATCCAAAAACTTTAAGGTCATGATAATTTGGTGGATGATTGAATAAAATTTCAAATGGTGTTTTAAAATTAATTGCGAATGATGGAACTATGTTAAGTAAATAAACAGCATGTCTAACAACATAAGACCAAAAAGATGATGGTAAATTAGATTGAAACATAAAAGCACGAGCTATATTCAAAATATGTTGATGCTTGCGTTCTACCCTTCCATTTTGTTGAAGAGTTTCAACATAACTACGTTGATGAATAATGCCCTTTGAAGCATAAAAATCAGGTAAAATAAATTCTGGTCCATTATCGGAACGAATAGTTTTGACTTTGGAGTTGAATTGTGTTTCAATTAAAGTAATAAAATTTTTATTTGATTTTGCACTTCTCTTTTTT
>NC_029781.3:10322449-10325174 GCF_000817695.3 Arachis duranensis | reverse complement strand
TAGGGCTTGACATGCCGCGAATCCTCTTGAAAGAGAGGGGTGCCTTCGGGAACGCGGACACAGGTGGTGCATGGCTGTCGTCAGCTCGTGCCGTAAGGTGTTGGGTTAAGTCCCGCAACGAGCGCAACCCTCGTGCTTAGTTGCCAACATGAAGTTTGGAACCCTGAGCAGACTGCCGGTGATAAGCCGGAGGAAGGTGAGGAGTAACAATAATAATATTATTATTAAATTAATACATGAAATATGTATGTATATATAGAAATTCAAAATGTCAGAACCTTATAAAGTAGTAATGCAGGTGTTCTGTATTGTATGATGTGTTTACAATTTTCATTATTATTTATTTTCAGGGTCTAAAGTAACTTAGTGGATGATAATTAATTAATAAATTACTTTCTCTTGTGTTAAATGTTTTGTAAGGATTGTCATTAATTTTAAAGGATGTATATTTGAGAGCTTACTACAGAAACTGTGTTACACATGTGAAAAAATTTTATTAAATATTTTAAAGATGAAGAGACAAAATAATTAGTGTAAAAGTATGTAAAATGTACCACTCACAATGAACTGAATGCTGCAATGGAAAAATTGAGGCAAGTATGCATTTTAGCATGGAAATATCTCCAAAAATTTGAGCCAACTATTTGGTGTAAGGCACATTTTAGCCATGTTTTTAAGGTGAACAATATAACTAACAGCATGTGTGAAGTGTAGAATGTTAAAATAGTGCAATATAGAAAAAAGTCAATTCTGATTATGTGTGAAAAATTACGGTGCTACATAATAAGAAAGATCGCAATGTATAAAAAGAAGTTAGAGTTTCACATTGAATCCATTGCTCCAGTACAACATAAAAGATTAAATGACTTCATCAAGCCTAAAAGCCATAAATGGAGAACTATTTGAGTTGGTGATTCACAAAGAGTTCTGTTTGAAGTTCATTGCCAAAATCATAAAGTGGCTGTTAATTTACAGGAGAGGATATTCACATACAATATTTGGCAGCTAACTGGTAAGAGTTTTTTAAGCACATTTATCTGATTTTTTAATAACATTTTCAATCTATTTGATAATAAAATTTGCTAAAATATTTTCTTTATATTTATTGTGAGATTCTAAATAATTTTTTTCTGTTTTATATTGTGTACAGGCATGCTTTGTAGACATGCAGTTGCTGCAATGGCTAAAATAGGCCTTAAAGCTGAGGACTTTATCCATAAATGGCTAACTATAGCTATCATCAGGACAACATATGCAAACTACATTAAGCCTGTTAATAGTAAAAGGTATTGAATACCTACTGAAGCTCCAAGACTACTGCCTCCCACAATCAAGAGAGCTACTCACAGGCCAAAGCTAAAGAAAAGAACTGACCCAGTCGAGAGAGAGTTGAGCACAACCAAAGTGAAGAAAACATTTATTGTTACTTGCTCTAAATGTGGACAGAAAGATCATTACTACAAAACATACACAAATGCACTCCAAAGCACTAACTAAAAGCCAATGATAAAAAAAAAAGAAGAGCATAAAAGGGCACAACAAACTAAAACTCATCCACCACTCAAGCAACAAACACTGATTAGGTACTATTTAAAAATTTATATGTCCTTATTATGTTTGTATGAGGGTTTAATTGCACATTTTTTTCATATTGATAAGTAGATCTAAAAAGGTGACAGCAACACTCAAGTCAATGATAACCCAACAGGTGGTGGGACAGTCTCAAATTTTGTGGTGAGTTTAACCTGTAAGATCATTTTTTAAAGGTAGCTGTGTTGATTGCTGTTTGTAACTCGTTATTTTGATACAGACCAAGGCAAAAAAAAGCTAAAAAAAGTCTTAAGTTGTCTACAAGACCTAAAATAGCAGTCCAAGTTCAGAGTAAAGAAATTTCATTATCACAATCTGCACCCCAGGTTGAGGAGGAGTATATTCATTATTTTGGTTATTAAAGAATTAATATTCTATGCATATCAATTAGCTGAGTTTGTTTTGTTGACTGATGGGGGAGAACCTGAATGCTTTGGAGAGGCTATTGAAGATGAAAGCAAAGCTCAATGGCTTGAAGCTATGCAAGAAGAAACGAAGTCCTTACTTGAAAATGATACCTATGAATTGGTGAAGCTACTGAAGGGTATGCGAGTTTTGAAGAACAAATGGGTATTCATAATCAAGAATGAAGAACACAATTCTAAGCCTCGGTATAAGGCTAGATTGGTTGTTAGAGGTTTTAGCCAGAGAAAAAGTGTTGATTATGAGGAGATCTTTTCTCCTGTTGTGAGGATGTCATCCATTCGTGCTGTGCTTGGATTAGCAGCATCTCTTGATTTGGAGATTGAGCAAATGGATGCGAAGACGGCTTTTCTTCATGGTGATTTAGATAAGGAGATCTACATGGAGCAACCGGAGGGCTTTGTTGTTAAAGGAAAGGAAGATTTTGTGTGCAAGTGATGAGCGGATAATTTATACGCTTTTTGGCATTGTTTTTATATAGTTTTTAGTAAGTTTAAGCTACTTTTAGGGATGTTTTCATTAGTTTTTATGTTAAATTCACATTTCTGGACTTTATTATGAGTTTGTGTGTTTTTCTGTGATTTCAGGTAAATTCTGACTGAAATTGAGGGATTTGAGCTAAACTCTGAAGAAGGCTGACAAAAGGACTGCTGATGCTGTTGGATTCTGACCTCCCTGCACTCGAAATGGATTTTCTGGAGCTACAGAACTC
>NC_029781.3:10319293-10321078 GCF_000817695.3 Arachis duranensis | reverse complement strand
AAAATTTTTCTTTTCTTTTTCGTTTTCTCCAAAAAATTTTTCGAAAAAAATTTAATAAAAATACAAAAAAATTAGAAAATCATAAAAATCAAAAATACTTTGTGTTTCTTGTTTGAATCTTGTGTCAATTTTAAAGTTTGGTGTCAATTGCATGCTTTCAAAATTTTTCCTGCATTGTTTTCGAAAATCCATGCATTCATAGTGTTCTTCATGATCTTCAAGTTGTTCTTGATAAATCCTCTTGTTTGATCTTGATAATTTCTTGTTTTGTGTTGTTTGTTGTTTTTCTTGTGCACTCTTGCATTCATATTTTTCATGCATTAAAGATTTCTAAGTTTGGTGTCTTGCATGTTTTCTTTGCATCAAAAATTTTTCAAAATAATGTTCTTGATGTTCATCATGATCTTTAGAGTGTTCTTGGTGTTCATCTTGACATTCATAGCATTCTTGCATGCATCTTGTGTCTTGATCCAAAATTTTCATGTTTTGGGTCATTTTTGTGTTTTTCTTTAAAAATTTAAAAATCAAAAATATCTTTTCCTTATTTCCCTCCAAAATTTCGAAATTTTGGGATTGACTTGGTCAAAAATTTTCAAAATTAGTTGTTTCTTACAAGTCAAGTCAAAATTTCAATTTTAAAAAATCTTATCTTTTCAAAATATTTTTCAAAAATCATATCTTTTTCATTTTTTTTATAATTTTCGAAAATTTCAAAAATTATTTTTCAAAATATTTTCAAAAATCTTTTTCTTATCTTTTTATCAAATTTTCGAAAATTAACTAACAAGTAATGTGATTGGTTCAAAAATTTGAAGTTTGTTACTTTCTTGTTAAGAAAGGTTCAATCTTTAAGTTCTAGAGTCTTATCTTGTAGTTTCTTGTTAGTTAAGTAATTTTTAAAATAAAATCTTTTTCAAAAATATCTTTTTCAAAATAAATCTTTTTAACTTTTATCTTATCTTTTTCAAAAATTTTATCTTTTTCAAAATTTGATTTCAAAATATCTTATCTAACTTCTTATCTTCTTATCTTTTCAAAATTTGATTTCAAATCTTTTTCAGTCAACTAACTAACTTTTTGTTTATCTCTTATCTTTTTCAAAATCAACTAACTACCTATCTCTCTCTAATTTTCGAAAATTCTCCCTCTCTTTTTCAAAAATTCTTTTTAATTAATTTACATTTTAATTTTAAACTTGTTTTATTTTTAATTTTCGAAATTACTAACCTCTTTTTCAAAATTTATTTTCGAAAATTCTCTTCTCCTCTCTTCTTCTATTTTAATTATTTAATTACTAACACTTCTCTTCACCTCACTTCATCTAAATCCGAATTCTTCTTCATCCTTCTTCATTCTTCTACCCCCTTCTTCTTCTACTAACACAAAGGAATCTCTATACTGTGACATAGAAGATTCCTTTTTCTTTTCTTGTTTTCTTCTCTTTCTTATGAGCAGGAACAAGGATAAAGGCACTCTTGTTGAAGCTGATCCAGAACCTGAAAGGACTCTGAAGAGAAAATTAAGAGAAGCTAAATTACAACAATCCAGAGATAACCTTTCAGAAATTTTCGAACAGGAGAAGGACATGGCAGACGCAAATAATAATGATAATAATGCAAGGAGAATGCTTGGTGACTTCACAAAACCAACATCCAAGTTTGATGGAAGAAGCATCTCCATTCCTGCCATTGGAGCCAATAACTTTGAGCTTAAGCCTCAACTAGTTGCATTAATGCAACAAAACTGCAAGTTTTATGGACTTCCATCTGAAGATCCTTATCAGTT
>NC_029781.3:10297151-10312707 GCF_000817695.3 Arachis duranensis | reverse complement strand
TGTTGATTATGAGGAGATCTTTTCTCCTGTTATGAATATGTCATCCATTCGTGCTGTGCATGGATTAGCAGCGTCTCTTGATTTGGAGATTGAGCAAATGGATGTGAAGACAGCTTTTCTTCATGGTGATTTAGATAATGAGATCTATATGGAGCAACTGGAGGGCTTTGTTGTTAAAGGAAAGGAAGATTTTGTGTGCAAGCTTAAGAAGAGTCTTTATGGGTTGAAGCAAGCTCCAAGACAGTGGTACAAGAAGTTTGAATCTGTTATGTGGGAGCATGGTTACCGTAAGACAACTTCAGATCATTGTGTATTTGTGCAAACATTTTCTGATGATGATTTTATCATGCTTTTGCTTTATGTGGATGATATTTTGATTGTGGGTAAGAATACTTTGAGGATTAATGAGTTGAAGAAACAGTTGAGCAGGTTCTTTGCTATGAAGGACTTGGGTCCTGCCAAACAGATTTTGGGCATGACTATTACTCGTTATAGAGATTCCAAGAAGCTTTATTTGTCACAGGAGAAGTACATAAAGAAGGTGCTTCAAAGGTTTGGCATGAATGATGCCAAATGTGTTACTAGTTCTTTTGCTCCTCATTTTAAGTTGAGTACCAAGCAGTGTCCAACCACTGATGAGGAGAAATAAGCAATGAATGAAATTCCTTATGCCTCAGCTGTTGGAAGCTTGATGTATGCTATGGTGTGTACTAGACCAGACATTGCTCATGCGGTTGGTACAGTGAGTCATTTTCTCTCTAATCCAGGTAAAGAACATTGGAATGCTGTTAAATGGATTATGAGATATCTCAAAGGTACAACTAACTTGAGTTTGAGTTTTGGTGGTGAGAAACCTTTGCTAGTTAGCTTTACTGATGCAGACATGGCAGGAGATATTGATTCTCGAAAGTCTACTTCAGGTTATTTGGTCAAGTTTGCAGGGGGAGCTATTTCATGGCAGTCAAGGTTACAGAAGTGTGTTGCACTTTCTACTACAGAGGCAGAGTTTATTGCAGCAACTGAAGCATGTAAAGAGTTGTTGTGGATGAAGAAGTTTCTTGCAGCACTTGGTTTTAAGCAAGACCGTTATGTCTTGTTGTGTGATAGCCAAAGTGCTATTCATCTTGCCAAGAATTCTACTTTTCATCCAAGATCTAAACATATCGATGTTAGGTATCACTGGATACGGGATGTGTTAGATTCCAAGTTGTTGGAACTTGAGAAAGTTCACACTGATGACAATGGTGCTGATATGATGACAAAAGCATTGTCAAGAGAAAAGTTTGAAACATGTTGTTTGATCGCCGGAATGGCGAGGGCCTCCACCTAGTCGAGAAGGGGGAGATTTGTTGGGTTTTTTTCTCTCCTTTGTGAGGCCCAAGCCTAACATTTTGGGGGTGTATTCTTGCACCCTAGTATCATAACCCTAATTCAGTTTTTTGAGGTTTTTTGAGTGAGAGAGAATAGCCACCAAGTGAGAGAGAAGAGGGAAAAACAGAATTTCCGTTTTTGCCCAAAGCATTAAATTTCAAATGACAGTTTCTCAGTTGTTCATCGTTGGATCAGCTTGAAATTTAAACTGCATGTTCTTATCATCTTGTTCTTCATTCTGATCGGTGGAGATGTTGATTGGAGATTTGCAGTAGGAGAAATTGGTTTCGCAAGAGAGAAATTAGGTTTCCCATTTTTACACAGAGCAGCAATTTTGGAACGGAAGTTTCTCATTATTTCACCGTTGGATCGATGTGAAATTTGGGCTGTAGATTTTTCACATCTTGTTCTTCATTCTGAACGGTGGAGATTTTAATTGAAGGTCTTCAGAGGAAGAAATTGGCTTCGACAGCAGCTCTATTTTTTGGGTATATTTCATCTTCTTGCTTCTTAGTTGTGAGCTTTGGTGCTTTGAATGGTTTGACTGGTTATATGCACGTTTTTGTGCTTTGTTTAAGACTCTCTTGTACCTCATTTGATTATAGTGGAGCTATTTCATTGGTTTGGACGACCCGTGGTTTTTACCTCTCACATTGAGAGGGTTTTCCACGTTAAAATCTTGGTGTGTTCTTGTTATTACTTTACTTGTTATATTTGCTTGTTATAGTTGCTGTCATATTGTGTTGTGAGTGCTTCCATATTGTTCTTGTGTTGGACATTTGTGTCGTTTCCGCTACTAGGCTCTTTCACAAATCATCCCAAAAGAGGAGCAGGGTAAATCAAGATTCAGATTTTGTATTGTCTTCGTCGATCAGTCTTACTCTAGAAAAAAGGAGTGACGCTGACCGTGAGACAGTTAATTTTGTACTTATGACATTTGATGCTCTTCGAAGAAGCTATTGCAACTTGAAGAAGCCAAGGAATTGAACACAGATGAGCTTTGTCATAGTGGAAAATTATTTTGTCTCTAACTAGTCTTTCTTAGAGACATTTTAAAATCATTCTGAACTATTTTGTCAAAAATAAAAATTAAGTACTATTTTATTAGTATCAGAACTTTTTAGGTATCAATTTGATATTTATCCCTTAATAAAATTCTCTATTTTTGATAAAAAAAATATAAATTTAAGATAACACATAGAAAATATTAATTTTAATTTTTTGATTAATTATAATAATATGTTAATATTTTTTATATTGAAATATTTTTCAAATTTTTATTTAATTTCATTTTATATATAAATTACATAATTCAGTTGATTGAATTTAAATATTTCCATGCATGGCACAGTCTGTTTTAAAACCCTAAACCCCACAAAACCCTTCTCCCCATCGTCCTCGATCACAATTCGGAAGGTAGTTCCTCATCTTCTCCTAGTTTTTCTTACAAAAATTATTCGATCTTGAAATGCAGATTTGCTCGCTTTCTTTCTCAATCACCGACATTTTTTTTTCATTTCTACTATAGTCAGAAATTTCGCAAAAAGAAACAAGCATTTCTCCCTTTCAATCTCTATACATTGGTTTCATCATTAACTTGATTGATTGCATTTGATCATTACAATATCTTGCCTTTGAATTATTTCTCTGCGTGTGTTTTGATATGATACCATTTGAATAATCGCATATTTCAGGGGTGAAATTCCGCTGGTGACTGAGCTTTGTTTTCTGTTGTGTGAGGGAAAATGAATCTGAAGAACATGAAGGTTCCGAACGTTCCCGGAGGTGCTGGTGGTGGCGCAGCGTCGGCGCTGTTGAAGCTGAGTGTGATCGGTGGGATTGGTTTGTATGCTGCTGCCAACAGTCTCTACAATGTTGAGGGAGGACACCGAGCTATTGTTTTCAACCGTTTAATTGGTGTCAAAGACAAGGTCTCTTTTAGTAAATTGTTTTCGTGTTTGTGGTATGATTGTTGGGAAGAAAAAATGGGGAGGAAATCTTCATGGATGAGAAAATTTTCATGAATATCCATATCATTTAATTATCTTTGCAGTGCTTTTGATGTTGTTGTGATTGCTCGTATAAGATTTTTGCTCTTCTTTGATCATAGGTTGTTATCTTTCAAGGGATCTAGTTATTTGTCAGGGTTGTTTGGAAGTGTTATCAATAGCAATTGCAAAACAATTGTGTTCCCTTTATGTTTTAAAAATATGATGTCATCTGTAATCTGTAGGTCTATCCAGAAGGGACACACTTCGTTGTTCCATGGTTTGAGAGGCCTGTCATATATGATGTTCGTGCACGACCGCATCTAGTTGAGAGTACCTCAGGAAGTCGTGATCTCCAGATGGTAAATATACTTTTTGCTAACAGTTGTTTTTATTTTTTTCATGATGATTCTATTTAATAATGCTCTGCATAAATTGGATATGCTATATAACCTTAACAACTTTAGAGCCTAACAGGTGTTCCTTAAATGCATTTCAATATTGGAATGATGTAGACCAAGTCTATCACCTTGCATATTTTGTTTTAAAATGATTTCATTTTGAATTTGCGAGCCGCTTTAAGTTTGAATATCTTTTGGCAGACACATTAGTATTCAATTTTCAAAGCTTCAATTCTCCTTGTCAACTCAACTATCTGCATGATGTTTTTATTTGTATTCTTCCTGCTGTCTTTTTTAGCAATCTAGATTGTTCAATGATATTGTGTTTTGAGAAAATTGTCATGAAACAGTTCATATTTTTAATTATTCAACCTTGTGAAATGTTTACCTTATTAAAATTGCACATAAATGTCATACAGGTGAAAATTGGGCTTCGAGTCCTTACTCGTCCTTTGCCAAGTGAGTTACCTACAATTTATCGGACCCTTGGTGAGAACTTCAATGAAAGGGTTTTACCTTCAATTATACATGAAACTTTGAAAGCTGTTGTTGCCCAATACAATGCCAGCCAGCTTATTACTCAGCGCGAGGTAATCAGTAATCCTTGCGTATATAATGTTTCTGAAAGGTTGTGTATGAACGTGTATGAAAAAATTCAACCATTTCAACGAAGTTTCCAGTTGCTGAGATGTCTTTTATAGAATTGCAGTTTCAAATTGTTAAAATAATTTTTTGGTTTGTATTATTGTTATGGTAAGCACAATGGGTACATCCAAGTGAATTAATTCTGCTGAACTAAGTTATCATTACCATTTACGCACTACCGAAGTGCGTTTTGTGTAACTATCCACATGAGGAGATTTACTGTGTTAACTAGGGGAATTGCTTTGGTTGTTTTGTACATATCCCTTCTAGTTTCTTGCATTCCATGCATTGTTTTCCTTGTCAAGTTGAAAGGTCCAGTTCTAACATGAGGGAAGTATGTTTTAATTTTAATTGACTTATTATTTGTAGGCTGTTAGTAGGGAAATCCGGAAGGTTCTGACTGAGAGGGCTGTTAACTTCAATATCGCCCTTGATGATGTGTCAATTACCACTCTAACATTTGGCAAGGAGTTTACTGCTGCAATTGAAGCCAAACAGGTGGCTGCACAAGAAGCTGAGAGGTCTAAATTTGTTGTGGAGAAAGCTGAACAAGACAAGAGAAGTGCCGTAATTAGAGCACAGGTGAGAATAAATTATGAATTCATATTTATCATTACGAACTATTGCATAGTACAAATTGCTGCATTTATTTCTTGTTTCCTTTTACAATGCACGGCCTTATGTACATGCTAGTGGTGTTACTTGCTGGTTAGACTATTACAATTTCATTTTCATTAGTTCTTGTTCTGGAAATCCAACCTGAAAAACTCACTGAAAAACATTGGTCTGGATGCCGAGTTCTGTTTTTTATTTTGGGTGAATATGTTGGGTTATTTCATTAAACCACTGCTAATTAATCTTGCTTTCGTAATATTTAGTTTCCCCTGATCTTCGTTACACCTCCTTTACTCAACAGGGAGAAGCAAAAAGTGCCCAACTTATTGGACAAGCTATTGCCAACAATCCAGCTTTTATCACACTGAGGAAGATCGAAGCCGCAAGAGAGATTGCGAATACTGTATCCAACGCAGCAAACAAGGTTTACCTGAACTCAGATGATCTGTTGCTGAATCTTCAGGAGATGAAGTTGGAGCCAAGCAAGAAGTGATCTGCTGAACTTGTTTGTGATGATCGTTTTCATTCTCTCATTAGAAAGTACGAAACCTATTCAATTTCATGATGTATATGTTGAGAGTAGTCTTTACATAGTTGAATAGTAACCTTTTTCAAACTTTAGCCAAAGGATTATTTGAGATCCAAATGATCCGGATTACATAAAATGATGATTAATTGATTATGATTATTCCCCGAGGGATTTAAATCTGAAATAACTTCCAAAACTTTAAACAGCCAGCAGCATGGCCTTTGCTATGAAATAGTAAGAAACTAAGAATCCAAGGAATAAAAATAACATTAAGAATAATTTTCTTGTGAATATTTTGTTTTGGATCATTAGCTGTTATTTTTGCAAGAGGAATTGCTAGCCAAAATAAAGAAAAAGAAGTGTCTAATATTGAATACTACTTGGTGTAAAACAAAGTCAACTAATTGGATATTTAGCACTTTGAGAAGTTTATAAATTCAATTACAAATTCTAGTTTGTACTTAGAAACTGCTCACTCCCATCTAAATTATAGTTCCAAACCAAAGAAAGAAAAAAAAAACAAAACAAAAAATAAATAAATAAATAAAAATGACAATCATGTATACATGTTTTTGTAATGTATTAAGGAGAGTTCTTCTGTGGTGAAAGTATAATATGGATCTTGAAAGACCAAGTAAAAAAATTAAATTTGCTTAAAAAAGAGAGACCGATTTGTAAATAGTATTTTGTAGCAAAAAAAGAATAGAGAAAATTAATATCTATTCTAAGCCTCCACACTACACATGTCAAATCCTCCCTCTTCTTGCATAATTTTTAAAACTCTAGTCACCTAAACGAACTATATGTATTAACTACGTCTTCCCATCATTACAATTAATTTTTTTTATTTTTTCTTAAAATAATTAATTTTTTATATATTTTTTAATTTAATCTTAATATAATATCAGATTAAATATTTTATACATATATTTAATTAGGTTTAATTACTCTATTAGTCTTTATAGTTTCGCGAAATTTTCAATTAGGTCCCTATACTTTTTTTCTTTTTAATTGAGTCTTTGCACCAAATTTTTTTTAATTGGGTCCCTACACTTTTTTTTCCTTTTATTTAGGTCCCTATACTAATTTTTTTTTTGTTGGGTCCCTATAAAATTAAACCAATTACTACTAAGAAAAACTTAATTGAAAAAAAAAATTTAGTGCAGGACTCAATTAAAAAGAAAAAAAATATAGGGACCTAATTGAAAATTTCACGAAACTATAGGGACCAACAGAGTTACCACCTCTACTTCTTCCTTTGAGTCTCATTCATCCTTCTAAGTTTCTTAGCAAAAAATACAAACTTGTCATCTGGTAAACAGTCACTGGATAAATCATCCAATGATTCAGTGCAAGGTTTAAGAGCCACTCTCCTTTTTTTTTCTTTTTTTTGTATCATTTTTTTTTTGTGAGTGATTTCATATGCTAGTAACTTTTCATTTAACTCATTACAGGTTATTTCACTTTCCACTCTCTTGTCAAGCTTCTCAAGATTTTCCTCACTAGCATCTATTCGGAATGAGTAATCCTCATAACTTCCAATCTATTACTGATGATAAAGAATATCTCGAACATGTCATCAATTGATTCTCCTTCCTTCATAGAGAACATCTTATACTCTTTGCTCAGCATGTCAATTCTGGTTTCTCTTACTTGTGTGGTACCCTCACGTGTGGCTTGAAGATTATTCCAGATTTTCTTTGCTGTTTTACATCTTGAAACCTTCAGGTATTCCTCGAAGCTGATTGCACAGTTCAGCATATTGACACCATTAGCATTTAGTTTTCTTTTCCTTTTGTCATCTTCATTCCATTCTGCTTTGACTTTGGGAGAGACAACACCACCAGCGCCATCCTTTGTAGGGACTTGAGGACCATTTATGGTTATCTTCCACATGATGTAATCCACTAACTGAGAAAAGATCTTCATTCTTTCTTTCCAATAGTTGAAGTTATTTTTTTTTTGAAGAATGGAGATCTGTTGTTGGACTATCCTTCTGTCAGAATATAAGCCACTGTGTTTGAACCCATGTAGTTTGCCATCAGGATCTTTCCTCCAAGTTGTGAAGCTTGATCTCTTTGAGACCAAGCTTTGATACCAATTGGTGATAATCAGTGACTAAGAGAAGGGGGTTGAATCTTAGCCCCTTTTGCTGAATATTAATTTCTAATTTTTCAAAAGAATTTCAGGAGATTTTTCTGCTTTTGTCTCGTGCTGAGTTGAGCGACACTTTTGTTGTCTCGTGCCGAGTTGGGAGACACTTTTGTTTTTGTCTCTTGATAAATAGAAACAGAGAAAGGAGTAAAGAAGAAGAAGTAACACCAGATATATCCTGGTTCAGCTGCTAAGTGCAATGCAGCCTACATCCAGTTTCTATCACAATAGTGACAAAATTTCACTATCTTTCAACAAAATTACATTCACCAATTCTCCCTAGGATCTACCAAATCCTATTTGGGACAAGTCCATATTCTAACCCAATCTGAACTTGACTAGGTCTCACCCTAACTTTCAACAGCAAAGTGCTCACCCAACTTGTAAGAGAACAAGTCCAGATTCTAACCTAACCTGAACTTGACTAGGATTCAAACCTAACTTTTAACCACAAAGTGCTAACCCAACTTGCAAGAAAATCTCCTCAGGATCATGACAACAAAACAAAAATACATACAAAGAATTTCTGTGATAACTATGGCTTTTTCTTTAACTCTTTGCCTTTATTGGATTTTTCTTACAAAACCTCACATTTTGTCTTTTACCAATGAAACACAGACAGACTAAACTGAGAAAAAGAAATATTCAATGAAAGCCATGAAGGAGAAGAATGAACAGCTCAAAGAGCTATAGGAACCGAAACGTGTGCTCTCACTCCTTGCTTCAATCCTTGGCCGTTCACCCCTATTATAAAGGAGTGAAACTTCCTGAGCTTGAAACCTCTTCAACACATATTGGTTCTGTTCTCCCAATACACATGCAGCAGCGGTGTGACAGAGGAGAAAGAGGGTAGAAGCAGTGACTAATACCTTTAATATTCTCTTTCAACCTTTTTCTTCGTGTATCTTGAATCTGAGCTGTTGAACTTTGCTTTGGCCCCAAGTCTTGATTCTGATCATTGATGAGCATCTGACCCATACTAGCTTCAAGCTTTCCTTTTTTGCTTCTTCCAGCTTGAGACTCAGAGGCTATCTTCTTTTTGGTGGAACAAAAATGGAAATAAACTTTTTACCAAGGTAGATCTGCTTCCTGAACGAGGTCGATCTCTTCCTTTCTTGGTAACAAAATTTTGAAACCTTTCTCCAAATTTTTTCTTCTATAGCAACAATCTTTCTTAACCTTTCTTCATAGGATTTTCTTCAGAGGCTTCACTTTTTTTCAATCTTCTTCTCTGATGGATAGATGTGACCGAAGGAGAAAAAAGAGAGAATAGCTTTTGTATGGAGCTTGTGGCCTTTGATCATAACCCACTCTCTGGGCATTCTATTTTCTTTCTTTCTTTCTTAGAAGATGATAGACATGACCGAAAGAGAGAGAGGAGAGAGAAGAGAGAAACTTTCAATGGAAGCCATCAATACAAATTAAATTGAATTGAATTTGAAGTTTCAGTTACCAAGGGTGTAGTAATTGGAAGCAATTGGAGTTGAATTAGTGGCTTGATTGAGCTTGGTTGTGATCAATTGGTAATTTTTGTGCAAATTGGGAATTGATCAAGGTATGATTTCGGTTTTCTTTATGTGATATGTAATGTTTTGTGAAACATAGACTAGTGGACCTTAGGATAAGTGTGAATTGTTGAGACTAAATCCCCAAAGTGGTCCCTGAAATTAACGTCGTGCACCAAAATCATCTATGAGATTCCAATTGCACCAATTACGTCCCTGAGATTAGAAAAATTGCACCATGTTAGTCCCTGGCCCATTTTCTGTTAACGATGCGCTGACGTGGCTTGATGGCGTGGACCTTTGGTGACACGTGTCACCTCATAGTTTGGCCACGTGTAACGGTATGATGACGTGTTGGTCAGCGACACGTGGCATGCTGACGTGGATGGTTATGCCACGTGTCACAAGTCTTTTTGTCGCGTGTCAGATTATGCCACGTGTCAAATGTTATTTATCCATGTGTCATCCACAATGTATTATTATATATGCACCACATTGGTCCCTTACTTTGCATCAAATGACTCATTTCAGTCCCAAAAATTGAATGTCGTGTACCAAATTAGTCCCTTCATCAGTTTGTTCTCACTTTTTTTGTAAATTTAAAATTCTCAATATTTTTACACTAATTTTAATTATATTTTTTATTATACAATTTTTTAAAATGAATTTTTTAATTAATAATTTTAACTTGTATCGTTAGATCACATGTTAGTTAAATCCAAAATTCTGTTATTGCCTCTTATGTTTATTTGTATCTGTTTTAATACTGTTCAAGTCATGGTTACAATAAGTACTTATATTAATTAGGGTTAAGTACTTTTTTCGTCATTAAGGTATGAGGCCAAAATCAAAATCGTCTCCGACCTTTTTTCATATTAAAATTATCTTCAACGTTACAAAACATTATAAAATCGTTCTTTTGTCCATAAACAATATTTTTATCATGATTTTACCCTTAAAAAGATCCCTCTCCCCCCAACCAAATTACTTTTGACTAAAAAAATTATAAAATAAAAATAAAAAATAAAAGATGCAGAGAGCATTTAAAGGGGTGAAAGGAAAAGTGGAATTGGAGTGGGAACTAGAAAGCATTGAGATCGGAGGAGGGGTGTTCGATGGGGAGGCCTTCGAACTCATCCTCGTCCAGAAATCGAAGGTGGTGGGCGGTAGTTTCGAGAGATTGGAGGGTGCGGGTTTGGGATCATGTTGGGGATCGATGGGGTTAGAAGGAGTGAGGTCAGTTATGAGAGGTTGGGAAGGTGGAGAGCGGAGAGTGGTTGGATCGATAGAAGCGTCTTCGAGTTCGTTGTCTTTAGCTTCGAATCCCCGACATGGCGGTGTTGTGACGTGTTCTGGAAAGGGAGAGGCGGCGCTTGTAGTGGCTGTTGGCTTTCGACAGACAGCGACGATGGGTGGCAGTTGGAAGAAAGATAAAGAAGAAAAGAATGGGAAGAAGAATGAGGGGAGTACTGAGGGCGACGGCGGTCAGAGGTTGATGGCAATAGGTTCCTGCACCATCACTTCCTTTTCTTTCTGTTCTTTAATTTTTTATTTTTTTTAATTTTTGAATAATATGAACATCTTTTTTAAATTTTTTTTAAATTTCTATTGTTGCTGATTTTGGATCTGAAGTTGCGGTGATGATTATTGAATTGTTGTTAAATCTAAAATTTCTGTTAATTTATTTTGTAGATGTTGTTGTTGTTGTTGATTCATTTTTATTTTGGTGTTGTTGAAAGTGTGTTGCTGCTGTTGAATTTGGTTGTTGCTGTTGCTGAATTTAGTTTATGGGTGGATGATGGTGATTTAGGATGATAAATAGATAATACAGAGAAAAAAAGTTTGATAATGGCAGTGGTGATGGCGGTGAGGAAAAGGAGAGGAAGAGGGAGAGAGATGCGTAGCGATGATGATGATTATGCAGAAGTTAGTGGTGAGGATAATGAGGGTTTTTTATTTTTGTTTAAGGACAAAATTGTTCGAAAAATATCGTTTATGGACAAAATGATGATTTTATAACGTTTTGTAATGTTGAAGATGATTTAATACGAAAAAAAAGGTCAGAGACGATTTTGATTTTGGCCTTATACATTAAGGACGAAAAAAGTACTTAACCTTATTAATTAATAGTGTAATATATGAAAAGGCCGCCTAGCTAAGTTATAGATAAAATGAATTATTATAATCAACAGTATAAATCTATCTTATTAATTTAGTGAGAAATCAATATTATATGGGGAATCAAACATTTTTAAAATGGATGAGAATAATGAATTTATATTAGTTAACAAGTGCCTTATCAAATATTTTTAAAACATTTATTAAGGTATTAAATATTAAAAAAATTGTATTAAAAATATTATTATACTCTTAACTTTCACTCTTTACTAAATTAATTTTAATATTTCATTTAATTTTTTAATAAAATATTGTAGAAAAAATTGTATAATTAAAACTAAAATTTTTAAAATATTTTATAAAAACACTTGTATTTGAATAACTTGTGAAAAGATAAAATTAAAATTAGTGTATTCAAAGATATTAAAAATTTTGAATTTATAAAAAAAAGAGAATAAACTGATGAAGGGACTAATTTGGTGCTCAACATTTAATTTTAGGGACTAAAATAATTCATTTAATACAAAGTAAGGGGGACCAATTTAGTGCATATGTAATGATGATAAGTGAATGACACGTGGACAAATAGCATCGTGACTCGTGGCATAATAATTCACATCACCATGCCACATGTAACTGACCGACAGGTCATCTTACTGTTGCACGTGGCTAAAACATGAGGTGACACGTGTCACCAAAGGTCCGCGTCGTCAAGCCACGTCAGTGCGTCGTTAACGGAATACGGGTCAGTGACTAATATGGTGCAATTCTTTCAATCTCAGGGATGTAATTGGTGCAATTAAAATCTCAGAGACGATTTTAGTGTACAACATCAATCTCAGGGATCATTTCTGGAATCTAGTCAAATTGTTGATGATGTATGATGATTATTAATGTTTGTGATTACTTTGATGAATTATGATGATGAATGTTGATAACGATGATGATTATTGATTGTGTGGTTGATGTTGATAAAGATTGGAGGTGGTGGTGAGTTCGATGATGATTGAATTGGAAAATAATGATTTTGATGAATTTGATTAGTAGTGATGATGTTTCATGGTGATGATGTTGATAGGAAATATAAAGAAAATTGTGAAATTAATAGTTTTGATAGTGAATAAATGAGGGATAGTTGAGAAATGCTTGGTATGATGCTTGAGTATGTTTTGAGCTGGTTTGGTTTTAGGAGTTTTGAAAAAACTAGAGAATTGTCACTTTTGGTAAAAATCTGTTTTTAGTGAATTTCTGTGGATCATAACTGGAGCCTCAATTTTTGAAATTGATTCAATTTTATTTTAAATTGAAGATTATTTAAAGAGCTTTAAAATAATATAAAGTTTGAGAAAAACATAATTTTGTAGAGGAAGTTATGAACGTCGGAAATTCCATACAAAAATCTAAATTATGCAGTTTTTGAATTTTTCCAAGTCTGATAAAAGCTGCGTAGGCAGACCTATGCACGCAACGCGAGCATTTTTCACTGTCTTGTGATCTAGTGTACGCGGGCACTGGCATGCGTACGTGAGCCTGTGATTTTCAGCCATGTATACGCGAGTTTTTGACACGCGACGCAAGCATTCCATGAGGTTTGGGACTCTTGTGTACGCGAAGGAGGTGTCACGTACGCTAGCACCATTTTTACACACATGCGTACGCGGAATAGGGGCTTGTGTACGCAAGCTTCCTATTTTGTTGAAAACTTGTTTTTCTTTATTTTTAAAGGATTCTCTAACTTTCCAACCTTCTTTAACTTCTATTTTAGACTCCTAACTAGTAATTGACACTTGAGACGAATGAAAAAGAGTTAGAGGGCTTAAATTAGATAAAGTTAGTTAAATCTTATAAGATGGAGACTTAGGTGTGGTATGAATTATAGATGAATTATTCTGAGTAAGCTGGTGGAGAGTTCTTTGAGACTGAATGGAGGACACATGATGTGATGATGATCTTATTTTAAGATTGAGAATATTGAGGCATGAATGCCATAAATGCCGAGCATGATGAGACTCTGAATGAGCTGAGAGATTTTACTATGAATCATTAAACTATTTTTTAAAATGATAATTTCTTTTGAATAATATTGATGAGTTGTAGGTATAAGGGCAGGGTTCGTCCCGCTTTTGCTAAGATGTAGGCTTAAGGGCAGTCGTTCGTCCCGCTTATGTTGAGATATAGGCTTAAGGGCAGTGGTTTGTTTCGTTTATGCTGAGTTGTAGGCGTAAGGAGTGGGTGGTTCTTCTTACGCTGAGATGTGAGGGCTGTGGTAGATGTCTCGCTCACATACTTTCGTTCATAAGAGTGGCCGAGCATTATATCTCTGGGAAATTGAGCCGGGCACTATATTCCTAGGGGTTCCCATTTATAAACGTAAGCGAAAGTGACATTTTCATGGGAATGTGTCGGGTTGACAGTTTAACCGACAATATGATATAACAGCCAATAGGACAGACATTCATCATGTGCATTTTTTATATGATTGCTTGTTTTGCCTACTTGCATTAATTTGCCTAATTGTATAACATGTTTATATATGCTTCCTGTATTCCTTGCTGTATATGTCATATTACCTGCGTATTACTTGTTTGTATCTATTTGTGTTTGGCACTGGGGTTGAGGAGGTTCGGTAGGCAGTAACGATAAGATCGCGTAGAGGTTAGGCTGGTGAAGGCTGTAGGATAGCCGTGTTGGTTTAGTTATAAATTTTCTAAGTTAGATTACCCCTGGTTCATTATGGTTTTAAGTTATGATTTTAAATTTAGCATTGCTTTAAGTTTGGATATTAAGTTTGATTTGAAGTTCTAGGATTGTCTTTGGCGTTCCGGAACCTTATATCTTACATATTGGGAACTGTTACCATGCTGAGAACATCCCGTTCTCATATCATATGTTATTTTTTAGATACAGGTCGTAACCCACCTCGGTTAGTTGCAGGATGATAACAGAGTGGAGGAGATTTTGTGATCCATGTATTTTGGTTTATATATTGTAGCTACTCTTACTTTTGTATATTTAAAACTTTGATGCCTTAAAGGCTTAATATGAGAGTTAGTATGTTGCTGTTTTATATCAAACACTTTGTTATATTCTGTATTAACTAGCTGGCCTAGACTCCAAATGTTGTGATTTCTATGTCTTTGAGCTATATTTTTTCATCGCTCTTCTAGTATTAATATTCATTTCTATATTTACTATTGTATGAGCTTTAGAACTATCGTGACATCTTGTTATCTTTTGCTTTATGGCTAGAGGTAAGGTTTAGGATAATAGGGTGTTACAGACCACGAGCTGCATTGAACATTGAGATGGAGGATGGAGGTGGTGGTGGTTGGGGAAGATGCCTCGTGCACGGTAGGAATGTCCAAAATAGACGGTGAAAATAAGCATGCAAATCATCGGACTACCCCTCCATTCGCACAGGACTGGTCCTAAATACTGCAACAGTACCAGGCATCATCATCTACGCACCTAGAATTCACCGCGGTAACTTATTATATGACTCATGATCTCTGTAAATCTGAGCGACGACCTTCTACTTAGCCAACCAAACCCTCCTGTAAGTCGGTCTGAAACCGAAATGTGCCTTTGTCGCATTCATCAGTACCTTGATCGACATGGAAGCATCCGCTCTAATCATAGATAGTATGAACACTGAGATTACCTGGTAATCAAGCCTCTTGTGATCGCTCGATATCGAGGTGGCCAGACAACTATGAGGTCTATTGTACCATTTTACCTCCCAAATACCTCTGCACTGGCAGAAATTGATCCGAATCAACCATGGGCACCCGTTGTTATATTCCTTACATTTTTCATAGTACTCGTGATATTCATGAAAAACCTCAAAAGAAGCATATACTAAGATGCTTTCTACTTTATAAAGCTTGCAGCAGAAACAGTACCATGAGTCATCTGAACCAAAATACAGAACACCAAATGAAGAAAAAAAAGGAAATGACAGAAAATAAAATTTGCATTTTGTAATTTAGTGGTGTCTGTTTTGTAATATATCTTTTTATATATATAAAAAAAACCAAACCCGTTATTGCATGGTGTAAAAGATGGAAGCAGCATTTCTTTTGCCATGGCTTTAAACTATGGCTGTATGAGGTATAATGACAACTTACACTAATCAGTTTTAAAGTGAATGTTATAATATCAACCAACCAATATTTAACTTTCCAATCTGGGTTTATATCCTTCTCTAAATGATTAGTTGTCCATGCTTCT
>NC_029781.3:10250141-10297132 GCF_000817695.3 Arachis duranensis | reverse complement strand
GGGAAAGAGGAAGAAACGAAGAAAGTGACTACAAAGACCTAAAAGGAACGAAATGGGAATAGCACTTTCAAATGCTAGAAATGTTTAAACAGAAGATGGGGTTGCTGTAGCAATGGCCACCTCTTTAAAATAGGTGCTGGTTAAATTAACGCTTGTTTTGCAACCGTGACAATCAGTTAAACCATGGCGAACATGCAAACTAGTTGGGGATGGTCTTACTCTTGATGTGCAGAGGAAGGCTAGAAATGGAAGCCGGGAAAGGTGATGGAGGAAAGTATGGCCAAACTTTGAAGCCTAGTTGGCTAAACTGTTATTCTATATTATATCAATATTATAAGACACATTTTAAAGAGCACAAGACTAAAATATACTAGGGTGCAAGTTTTGGGGCTTATTTTAGTAAAGACTATAATTCAAGGACAAATATAAGGCACTAACCCTACAAAAAATAACAGATTTTTACCTGTACAATTGTCACTTTGAGCTAATGAGTTTCATCGTTGTCTCAATCTTCATCATCAGAGCTGGCTTCATCACTGTTGTAATCGCTATACTTGAATGACTTCAGGTTGCTTAGGCTGAGAAATGTGATGGGGTACTTGTTGCTGCTCAAACCTTGGTGCAAGAAGTGAGTCCATGGGTGGAATGGCACAGGATCCCCAGGTTTTCACCCAAGTTGGGGAAGTGGAAGATCAATAGGCAATTGCATAGGCATTCCAGGCTTCCAGCCAGGTGGAAATATAAAATTTGGTGGAAGCAACACTTGAATTGCAGACAAATTGGCATCCACTTGCTATGGAGGTGGAGGCTCAATAATGGCCTCAATTGTTTTCTCTTTTGTTTCAACAACTTTAGGTAATCCAACATCAAGGTTAGCAAATTTATATAACTATGAAGCCCTCATTTGCTCCTCTTGTGGCACAGGTGGCAGTGGACCACGCAAAGGAGCTTGCCCAGCTCCAAATTATGGCGACGCAAAGGTTGTATAACTCATCCGGTGAGCATATGATAATATATCTAATAGCTTCAGCTGGGATGAGACAGTTGAGGATGTCAAAGAATCATCTTTACTGTCATCTCCTGATTTCAACCTCTTGGTGCTGCATCAATAATCAAAGTAATCATTAACAAGAATGTCGAGACACCGCTCAGCATCTTTGAGTTTGTTAGCAAATGTAAGAAGTGCTGAATCTTTTGAGCGAATTTCCTAATCAATCTTCTGCTTAGCATCTTGTAGATTAAGAATCTCTTGGAGTTCAGCGACAGCTTTAAAGCTCTGAGTTTGAAGAATAGTGAATTGTGAAATAAATTCTTTGGTTGTGGAAGAAGAATCATGTGGGGGTAGATGAACGAGCTTGGCCTTGGGTAGAAAGGAAGGTGGGGATGGATAAAGTGACCTGTTGGGTGAAACTTCAAAGAGCTTAGAAGCTAAGAAAGCCATTTGTTGAAGAAGTGCTTGTGCTCGAGGGAGAGGTGGGAGAAGAGAGAGCAGAGCTACAGAAGGGCCAGCTACATGGCAGTCTAGGTGGGGCTGGTGATAATGACCATGTGAGGGAGGGAGCTTTGGAGGAGTATGATTCGGAATGGATGGGGAATTCGGGTTTGTGAGGCCTAGCCTAGCAGGGGATTGCACAATTTGGTGCTGAAGCATTTTGTACAAAAATTAGGGGTTCACATGGCTGATTTGGCCCAGGCTCGAAGCATTTTAGACGATGAAGACTCGAACTCGAAATGACCCGGAGTTGACCTAGGGAGAAAAAAATGAAATCTGGAAAGAGAGTGAAACCGGGACTGGGCCATAACTCGTGTCACCCGAACCTAACCCGATCATTATATACATTACACAATTAGGGCTAGGACAAGGGTGTACACGCAATAACGCAACCCTCAAGGTTTGTTTAGGTGCCATTCTCGAAAAAAATCTTTTTTTAAATGATATTTTTTTAAATGATATCTTTTATGTTAATCCAAACAAGATACTAAGATATAACTCAATTTTATACACTTTACACGAAACACAATACAAAAACTTAATTTAGTCTCTGTCTTTCATTTTTTGTCTCCAGTTTCTTCTTTCAGTTTTTGTCTCCCTTCCATACGCTATGTAAATCTCCCTCCTCCTCACTCGTCGCTTCTTTAAAAAATGGAGCAAATCGGAAAGCGACGACGGTGACAACTAGCAGATCCAGAATGTTGGCACAACAGAGACAGATCCAGAATGCCGGGGTGGCAATGGCAAATCTAGATTTCAGAACGAGATTATATGGTGGCGGTAAAAAATATAACGATCCAACTCCTAGCATGTCATGATCAATATTAGTAGTCAGGTGCTACTATTTGGCTTAACTTAGGGACTCTAGGCTAGATATAATAAGCATACAGATATGAGCCTGTATCGCTTATTGAAATCGTGTATTAACTAGATATAAAGGAATAGATATAAGTTAGGCAATCAAAATATGTAGCATATAAATATAGAAAAGCATATTAATAACATGTATTTGTTCATAAACAACTTGGGTTTGTTGAGTGGTTAGTTTACTCGTTTGCTTAAGTAAGTATTGGAAATTCAAAACCTGTCTTGTGTATGCAGTAACTCATTGGCCAGCAACAAATCCTTAAATAGAGGTCAGATCTACGATATCATAAAAAAAAACATCTACTTAGTCGTAAGTTTAGTTTAATACATTATAAAGAGTACAACTACTTTTTTATATTACATATAGATATTTACAAACTTTACTACTTATATTAACATACTCAACTCTACAGTAACGATTCTACTCTAGAATTCGACTATAACTATTTCTTAAATTTTCTCATTCTTTTTTCAAAATTGTTTATAATAAAAAAAGTATATGCATAAAGTTTGCTTCATCGAAAACTAATTTTCAAATTGAAGTCGGAATTCAGAAACTTCTATTTTAGTATATGTAATAAGTTCTTGAATTTGAATTTCGGGTACAAAGATAAATTGCTTTGCATACTTTTGTTTCATATTTAACATTGGCTTTTTGTGAAGCACTTAAATGTTCCAGAATTACCCAATAAATAATTATATTGCATTTTTTGAGTGACATCTCTTTTAAAATTGCGGTTATAGCTACACGAATTATACAATGCAGACCTCAGAATTTGTTTGGGCACTATTTTTGAAAAAGATCTTTTACAAAAATAAAAATAATTTTATGTTTGGATATCTTATATAAAAAAAATTCTTTTGTTTATTAATTATATTTGGATAAAATAAAATAAAATATTTTTTTATTAATTTATTATATAAAAAATATATATTTTTTCCAATACTTTTATTTTTTATTAAAATTTAATAGCACCAAATCAGTCACTCAAGTTCCTGCCTCCCTCAGCCATTCAGCTTCACTCCCCCAGTCCCCACTCCCTAGACCGGCAGTCCCCACTCCCCACGCTGACCCCCTGACCTCGTCTTCTCTCCCACTCCCAGCACGCACGACGCACTCCCAGCACGCACCACGCAGTCGCACCCTCCTCCCCTCCTCGTCTTCTCAGCCATCCGTGTCTCACACCAGTCACCGGCGAAGCTCGTCGTTCGACTGACGACCTACGGTGCTGCCCTGCTTCTCGGTGACCACTGACGGTTCTCTGCTTGGCCCGGTCGTCTTCTTCTTCTCTATTACTGCCCCGCCACTGCTCTGCTCTGCTAGTCCCGCTCCCTCTGCTCCGCTCTCTTCTCCGGTCTTCTTCTCAGGTAAATAATTAATTTTATTGTTTAATTAATATTCTGATTAGGGAATAGGGATTTTGATTATCAGAATTTGTGAATTTAGGGATGTGGGTGTTGATTTTGGTTATTAAAATTCTGATTAAGGGTGTGGGTGTTGATTTTTTATTATTAGAACTCTGATTAGGTGTGGGTGTTGATGCTTCCAAACCCAAATGGAGCATATTTCTTAGCTTTTGCTACTGTTTTGAACTGAAGCAGATATTGTTACATAATTTAATTTCTGTTATAATTTCTCCTCATGATTGCTTTGTCTTTAAATGGAGACTCAAGCTGCAAGCTTATTAAAATAAAATTATGCGTTTTGCTCAGCTGAAGTCACTCAATTCACGAGCACGAAATAAACTTGTTCTTGACCTTCATTTCAATTCCATTTAAACTTTTTGAGTGTCTCAGTTCAAACTTGTTCATGTTAAACTCCACATATGTAGTTATAATGAAATCTAACTCCCAAAATTATGCTTTTTAATATAATGAGGGCATGGTTTAAAGATTGGATTCCTGCACTTTTGTTGTCTTTTCATATTTTTGGCACAATACATATGCTGGCTGATTTCTCCCACTCTGTTAATATATGGCCGTAATATGTCATATTATCAGCCACCTCTAAACCCGATCATGCCGATAGACTACCAGCTAAGTTTGGCAGATATAGACACAATCAAAGTGGTTGGAAAAGGAACTGGAGGGGTTGTGCAGTTGGTGCAACATAAATGGACTAATCAGTTTTTTTTCTGATTTGTTCAGTTGATGTGTTTACTGATTTGATCTAAATTATTACTTGGTTTTTTACTAATTTGTTTAGTTGATTATTGTTCTGTTTATTTTACTGTTTAGTTGATTATTGTTTTGTTCTTCATGTTTTATTATAAGGTTTCTGTCTTTCTGATTTGCTGATTATTGTTGAATTTGTTCTTCATGTTTGTTGATTATGGTGGTGGGCTTGGTTAAGGTTGTTTGTGTTTAGGAAGTGGTGGGTAATATGGTGGTTAGGTTGCTTCAGTATGGTTAAAGAGATGTGTGATGATTGTCATGATTTCCTGCATTGTGGTTACGTATTTGTGTGCTGACTTGTGTGTGTTTGGAAGGTTGTGTTGTGTTGAATCCAGGTTTTAAACTGTTTATGTAAGTGATTTTTGTGGATGTATGTTTCAGATGGCTATGAAGCCATGAGGAAGTTAACGTAGAAAAACCCCATCATCCCAAGAACATCAGATGAAAATAAATACTTAGACTTTGAAATTAATCCTTGGACATAGTTCATAGAATATTATTCTCATTGTGTCAAATTAAGATATTATTGTAGCAGTTCTGATTAATTTTATGTCTATTTTCGTATTAGTTATTTTTAGAATTTGAGACTTGATTGTTGTTCAAATGTTAGTGAAGGCATGTATTTCAAATTTTAATTTTAAATTTTGACTATTTTATATTTTTATTTAAATAAGACCGGATCAACAAGTTCAATCGATGACTCACCGGTTGAACCAGAGACTTAATGATCCAATAGTCTGAACGGTTCAATTACCAGATTGATTCTGACAACGATGGATATATCAATTACAGTTCTAACTAAAGATAATTACAATAGTAAAATAACAAAATGATAAAACTTAAACTTAATCCAGCTAAAAAAAGTTGAATTTAAAATAATATCATTTTATGATTTATTAATTAATTATCAGTTTCCACGGTTACCAATAATTCTATATTAACAACTTATTTTAAATGTTAATATATGAATATTTCAAAAGGCTACTCACAATTATTAGAAACACATTAAATTAATTAACCATAAAGTGTACTCCTAGAAGGAAAAAACAAAAATGCTTTCAGTTGGGAAGCCATTTGAAATTTCTAGCTAAATTTGTTTTTTCTTATTCTGAGCTTCTCTTTGCAGAGTTGCACTTCTCTTTACTCTTTCTTTTCATCTTCTCGGTGATCGTCGAGTTCTTCATTACTTGAACCATTCACTAACGAAGGCTGCACGAATGAAAATTCTCTCAAGAAGCCAAGGTCCTTTTTTTTTCATTGTCCTTATCATCATAAATATGCTTTTTACAGTTTCATAGTTAAATTGAAGTCTTCTAGTTTGATGTTTTCTTTCCCTTTTTTGTGGGGTTGCAGTTCTAAAACTTCGATTTTTTCTGAGATGCCGAAAAAAGATTGAGCCCTTATCTAAGAGGTTCTCTTCACAGTGGTCAAATGGATTTCCTCCTTCTCCTGAGATGAACGGTAAAGCTGTTCCCTTTGTGGAAGAGAATGCAACAAAAGTGGAAGGTATCCATAAGGCAGTGTTTGATGTGTGTGGGGTATTGGAAACTAGCATGTGGGGACCTGCCGTTGAGGATGCCCTCAAGATGTATGATGAAATGCTTCAACCAGAACTTGTTGTTGGAGTGATAAGGAGGTTGAAGGATGTGAATAAGGCGTTGCATTTTTTTCGATGGGTGGAGCGGAAAACTGAAGAAGCTCATGGTCGTGAGGCCTACAATGCACTTCTAGTGGTTATGGCTAGGACTAGAAACTTGGTGTACTTGGAGCAGGTTCTTGAAGAAATGTGTGTGGCAGGGTTTGGACCAGATAACAATACTTGTATTGAATTGGTTGGTAGTTTTGTCAAGTCAAATAAGTTGAGGGAAGCTTTTGGGATTATTGAGAGTATGAGGAAGTACATGTTTCGCCCTGCTTTTTCAGCTTATACTACATTGATTGGTGCGCTCTCTTCAGTTCATGAATGTGATTCCATGCTTACTCTCTTTCATCAAATGCAGGAACTAGGCTATGAAGTAAATATACACTTGTTTACTACGCTTGTTCGTGCGTTTGCAAGGGAGGGTCGTGTTGATGCTGCCCTTTCCTTGCTGGACGAAATGAAGAGTAATTCGTTTCATGCTGACCTTGTTCTCTACAATGTTTGCATAGATAGTTTTGGCAAAGTCGGCACAGTGGATATGGCCTGGAAATTCTTTCATGAATTGAAAGCACAAGGGTTGGTTCCTGATGATGTGACCTATACTAGCATGATAGGTGTTCTTTGCAAGGCTGAGAGGCTGGATGAAGCTGTTGAGTTGTTTGAAGAATTGGATCAAAACAGAAGTGTCCCGTGTGTTTATGCTTATAATACCATGATTATGGGTTATGGTTCAGTTGGAAAATTTGATGAAGCATATGATTTACTCGAGAGACAAAAAAGAAAGGGATGCATACCTAGTGTAGTTGCTTATAATTGCCTTCTGACTTGCCTGGGTAAAAAGGGTAAAGTAGCTGAAGCATTGAGGATCTATGAAGAAATGAAAAAAGATGCGGCACCAAATCTTGCAACCTACAATATCTTGATTGACATGCTTTGTAAGGCAGGACAGCTCGAACCCGCACTGAAGGTTCAGGAAGCCATGAAAGAGGCTGGTTTGTTCCCTAATATCATGACTGTAAATATAATGATTGATAGACTATGTAAAGCTCAAAGACTTGATGATGCTTGCTCCATATTTTTAGGATTGGATCATAAACTTTGCACCCCTGATGCAGTTACATTTTGTTCTCTTATTGAGGGTTTGGGTAGACATGGCAGGGTAGATGATGCCTACATGCTTTATGAGAAGATGTTAGATTCCGATCAAAGTCCAAATGCAGTAGTGTATACATCTCTTATTAGGAATTTCTTCAAGTGTGGTAGGAAGGAGGATGGTCACAAAATTTACAAGGAGATGATGCATAGGGGTTGTTCTCCTGATCTAACGCTCCTTAATATTTACATGGATTGTGTTTTTAAAGCAGGTGAAATTGATAGAGGAAGGGATTTGTTTGAAGAAATAAAGGCTCAAGGGTTAATTCCTGATGTTCGGAGCTACTCAATTTTAATTCATGGTCTTGTGAAAGCAGGCTTTGCAAAAGAAACATACAAGTTGTTTTATGAGATGAAGGAGCAAGGACTACATTTGGACACCCGTGCTTACAATGCTGTTATTGATGGGTTTTGCAAGTCTGGTAAGGTCAATAAGGCTTACCAACTTCTGGACGAAATGAAGACAAAGGGCCTGCAACCTACTGTTGTCACTTATGGATCTGTCATTGATGGACTTTCTAAAATCGACAGGCTCGATGAAGCATATATGTTATTTGAAGAAGTAAAATCCAAAGGTGTTGACTTGAATGTAGTGATCTATAGTAGTCTCATTGATGGGTTTGGGAAGGTGGGAAGGATTGATGAGGCATATTTAATTTTGGAGGAGTTGATGCAGAAGGGTCTAACTGCAAACACATTCACATGGAATTGCTTACTTGATGCATTGGTGAAAGCTGAGGAAATCGATGAAGCTCTTGTCTGCTTCCAGAATATGAAAAGTTTGAAATGTCCTCCAAATGAAATAACTTATAGCATTATGATAAATGGTCTTTGCAAGGTTAGAAAATTTAACAAGGCTTTTGTGTTCTGGCAAGAGATGCAGAAGAAAGGGCTAAAACCTAATACTATCACATACACAACCATGATTACGGGACTTGCAAGGGTTGGAAATGTTCAAGAAGCAAAAGGTCTCTTTGAGAGATTTAAGGCAAGCGGGGGTAGGCCTGATTCAGCTTGTTATAATTCTATGATTGAAGGATTAAGCAGTGTCAATAAAGCAATGGATGCATATACACTTTTCGAGGAAACTCGCACGAAAGGTTGTCGTATTTATAGCAAAACATGCGTTATCCTTTTAGATGCACTGCATAAGGCTGACTGCCTTGAGCAAGCCGCAATCGTTGGAGCTGTCTTAAGGGAAATGGCAAAGTCCCAACATGCCACAAGATTCTCTTGAGATTAAGTTATATATGTGTGTTGTACTGGTATTGGTATTGAAAGCCGTTTTCCATATAAAGATTGTTTGCACTTTATCGCCCTTCACATTGACTGCTCAGGCAATTTGTGAGATATTTAAAGACTTCTAATGTCACCACTTCTCTGGATAATGTTAATGGCTTAATGGTCTTAGCCCTAAGGTAATCCTTACAAATTAAAGTAGTTATGCATACTATTTTTTGAAGTATTGTGCTATAATTTATTGTTATGCCTGATGGTTATTTTCTGAGAAGGAATACACTGGATTTTTTTTTCTATTATGTTTTGTCCTGTGTGCAATATATTTTTGTTGTTGTTGCTTTATCCATAATAATGTTTTATTTTGAAGTGATTGATTCAAAAGGTATTGTTAATGTGATAATGTGTTTGTAAACTTATTGCAGGGAACAAGTACCCAATCAAGTTACACCTTCGTTGTACTTTTTCCATTCTTGAAGAATATGTACACAAGATTTACTGTCAATGCAGTGTCTTCATTCTTCGAGTTCTTTCTATACTCAGGTAATTCTAAGTAAATGCCAATTTTGTTTCTTATTTGGCAAGAGTTATAACATCATTCATTTTTGTACACTCCTAATTTCTTTGAAAAATAATTGAAAGTATAAGAGTTATAACATTTACATGGTATTGTAATTTAATGATTTATTGGCATCCTGTTGTTAATAAGCAAAGGAAATATCAAATATTTGAAGTGCTTTGGTTACAAGTGTTAATAGCTTTCTGTCTTTGTACTATCATTTCCTTATTATATGATTTTAAGCAGCGCTTTGCAGAAAATGCTCAACTCAATACTGAAATTTGAGCAGAACATTTTCCTTATTCTATAGATAGATAATATATATCCTTCACGATTTAATACATGGAATCCAAACTTAATTTTATATGTACACTTATAATCAAATGTTGAACTCCATTACTTAGTTGGAAGGATGAACAATGGACCAATTTTCAACAATGTCACCTAGGTTCCATCACTGGCCTCCAATGATGAGCGTAAATGGAGGAGGATCAATGTTTTTGGCACAATGTTATGTACATTCTTAACTTTATTGTTGCAACACAATGCAAACGCATGTAATTGGAATTGAATTTATTTATTCAATATGTATATTACTTTTTTAATTTTTTTTGAAGTGATAGATGTCCAATTTATCTGATGGAGAATAATAAAAATTTATTTAAAAGTATTTAATCTAAAATTCTTAAAACCAATTAGGTGTTTACTTTATCTCTTTTGTTGTAATTTCAATAATTCACCATGTCAAATTCGGAATTGATTATCTTTTACAGATTTACCAGCATTTTTTTTAAGTGCACAAGATGCTTTACACTTATGTCATTTCTAGACTTGATTCAACTTTGGTTTAAAACAAGTTAGAAACTTAAAATTGGAAAAGCATCATAAAGAAATTTTATAATAGCAAAAACAGGAAATATACCATGATCACGACACGAAAACACAAAGTCATGCAGTTCTATCTTAATCTGACAAGTAGCGCTTACATTTTAGTTGGAAAACGAAGTAATATGTTCTCACATTATATAATTAGTCAAAGGAAAACCAACTCGTGTTTGAATATTATTCCATACTTGACGACAACCAACTAAATTTTAATCAGTCGAATTGGTTTAGTGATTAACTCACTAATTTGCTTAAACAAATGGCAGAGGTTCGAATCTCGTGTTCGGGTTATTTGTAGTTATTTATTTGGCGTACCAAGTTGATATATACCATATTATTAGATAGAGTGTGAGTTCCACACAACCACTCTTCATCTAATCTTTTGCATCTTCTGATAATCATGATCGCTAGCATGGGGTTGGAGCTTCAGGTTTTCGTTTCGATGATCCTCCCTTTCTTCATCTTCTTGTTTATGTTGCTCACCATCTTTTGGAGGATGTCATGATCACTCATGAAGGATGTCATGGAGGCAGTTTAGGGTTCTCTGTTGTTGATCTGTATCCTCCATTTGGATAGGATACTCGAGAACATTGTGACAGATCATAGGGACAAAATTACAGTTGGTGGAGGAGGAGGAGGGGAAGATCTTGTTGATATTCTTTTAAGGCTTCAAAAGCAAAATGATCTCCAATATCCCTTATCAGACAGTGTTGTCAAAGCAATCATTTTGGTTAGTATGTTTCAGTTCAAAAACCATGCAAAAATTAAATTGATGTCATGACACTGATATGATTCTTTTTCTTCAAGCTTTTACAGTTTTGTCAAAGTAATCATTGATTAGTATTCTTTTGAATATGAAACCTTGCATATAATAGAGTTCCCTTAAGATCACTCCTTTTTTAGTATTTTCATTTATATACTTGATAATGAAGATTGATAAACTGATGAACTCGTTTTATCCAGAAAGGTTCATTGATGATTATAATAACTCATCAGATGATTAATACAAGTTTATAGCAAACCTGAAGAACTTGACATGGCTGAATCCTTTGGATTATCTGTAAGAAGAAAATATGATTTGGAGTTGATTCCTATCACTTATCACTCAGCAGAATAAAATGTAATTTTATTAGCACAAGTTCTCAAGTTAAGTAGAATAAAAGTTTTGAATGTAAATTTCACTAGACTATATATTCATATCTCTCATTTCCTTTTATTATAGTGATAACCTATTTCTATAACTATGTATTATTTTAGGAGCTTAATCTAAATTAGTTACAAATATTGAACATATCTAGAGAAAAAAATTACTATACGTTAAACATAGTGATAAACTACAAATTTTAATAAAACAAGATATTTAATATAAATTTTTTTAGTATCATCATTAACCATCCCATTTTTTCTTTTTTTTTTTCTTCACTCTAAATTCTAAACAAAAGAAACTCATTCAATTTTTGAGAGGTTCTATTATCTATTATTTAACAACAATTCATTCATTTTTTAAAAATCTCTTCTCCTCTAATTATTTTAAGAATTTTTCTCAATTTTCTTATACTACTTCATTTTGCATTGTAGTTCCAACTCTGCCCTCCTTGCATTTAATTACGGAAATGTATATTCACTATTACAAAAGAAATGCTTCTTCTCTTCATCTTCCTCTGTTCCTCATTCAGATTAACATTTCTCCCATATTTTCAGCTTCAGGCAAAGAAAAGGCAATAATTTTTGCGAATCCCTCTTCCCTTTTTCTTCAAAGTTCGAATCTTTTGCCCTTGTCATGTCAATTCAACCAAAAACCGAACCTGGGTCACTCCCCATTCTCTCATCAAACAACCGGTAACAAAAGCTTGGAGACGATGAGCATTCCTGAGCTCATTCAAATTCTTCGAGTTAAGCGGCAAAAAGAGGATTATGACAGAGTTGAAAAGGCTTTGATAGCAAGAGAGGAAAAACTTAAAACCAAGGTTGGTCAACTTGAAGAGAAGTTTCAGATTCAGAGTCTAGCTAGGATTGATGCTGAGAAGGTACAAGGGCTTTATGAGACGTTGTTTAAGGAAGTGAAGGAAAGTGGGTTGGACAAGGAAACCATTAAGAATTTGAGGAAGAAGAACAAGGAGGTAGAGTGCGAGAATCTTAAGTTGTTGGAGTTGAAGAACAAATGTGAGGTTGATGGCAATGCTGTTGATGAATTAAGGAAGAAAGTGGCTGAGTTAGAGGCTGAAAAGAAGAATAATTTGAATAGTTGAATGATGAGAATGAGAAGTTGGAAGATGAGAAAATAGAGGATCAGCCTATAGCTCGCAAGAAAAATTTTAGCTTGAAAAGAAAAAGAGTGGAGATTGATACTCAGAAGAATAAAATGGTAGATCTGATCAACTTTAAAATTGCGGAAAAAAAAGATTGGTTTGGGAGAGAGAGAAAATTTTATCAAAAATCAAAAAGAATTTCATGGATATAAGAAAAATGATGTTCCTTTATCTATATGGAGTGAGCACCTTCTATTTATGTTAATAGCTGATGAGTATGGACAATGTTATCCTGACGTGAAATTGGTTCATGATGTGAGTGATATTGGTATAGCTCAACATTTACAGGTAAGTTTTTGTTATAATGTATTAAGTTATTTATTATGTTAGTAACGAGACTACAAAAGTAATTCATTAAGTATAGCTCAATATTATACACAGGATACGATACGATACAAGACACGTCGACACGCGAATTTTAAAATTTTATAGGACACTGGGACATGCATACATATAAAATATAAAGTTTTTTTAGATAGATCGTAATGATATTTTAATATTTTATTGATATTAAAATATAAATTAATTTTTTTGATTATTTTTAATATTTTATTTTAATTATATCAAATATTTAAAATATTTTTTGTTTTAATAAATAATAATATATATTATATCTAAATTTATTTTAAAAATATATGTTAAGAATAAGACGGGATACGCAGACACATAATGATATTTAGGTGTGTCAAAGTGTGTCTAGAGAAATTTTTTTTGTTTTTTTATTAAGATATAATTAGACATAACAAATACGCGTGTTGGACGAGTGTCGTGTCCAACACACAGACACACAACTCAGCGAAGTGTCAATACTTTATAGGTTATAAAAGATGGGTTGCTATCTATCTCAAAAATTGAGACATGCTTGACAATAAAAATATGAAGAAACTTATGCAGGAGAATCTAGAATAAAAGAAGAAACTCCGGGTCGTTTTAGAGCAGATAGACTCGAAAGATGAAAAAAATGAAAAGCTTGTCAGAAAAGATGTTACTATTAGAGAAAAAAGAAAAAAATTGAATGAAGAAAAAGTGGATTTGTAGACAAAGATACTGGAGTTGATAATAGAAAAGATGTTTGAGACTGAGAGGGATAACCATGGATTAGAAATGTTTATCATTGGATTTGATAGAGAGCACGAGGTCATTAATGGTCAACTGATTGATGATGCTCAGGATCAAGAGGGTGGAAGTAAAAATGTGACCGTCCCCCCTGATGTTTGTTACTTTTGTTTTATGTAAGAGAATATGTTTTTTTGTTTCTATTTAAATAGATGATATTAGATGAATTTTGATGATAATATTTTGGTAGATTTGTGACCTGAGTTTAACTTGGTCAAATATAGTATGTTTATTATTTTGGGAACAGTTTTTAATATTTGAAGTATTTTGAATAAACATAATTGAAGTATGTTTCATGTTTTAATTGTTTGCATGGTAATTGTTTTGCTATTCTAAAATATGTTGTGGAAAAAAAGTTGATGTTTCGACTTATAGGTCGTCGGTATGAATTTTGCTTAATTAGAAGATATATAGAAATAATAATTAAAAAAATGTGGAGAAGTAAATGGTGGTTTGTTCGTACAAATATCTATAGATAAATATAAATATTATAAAAGATAAAGTAACTTATATGTGTTGTTCTTAAAATTGCAAAATTGAATAAGTATAAGGATTAATTTTTATATATAAGTATTTTTGTGCTTATAAACTTTATAAGCCTGAATAGAACCAAACTTCTAAACACACTGTTTATGTTACGTGTCTTTTTAATAGACTTTTAAATCAATTTAAATTAATTAACGCGCAAATATATAACTTTTATTTTTCAAAAGATTTCGTTTCTTTTTTCGAGTTTCTTGCCAAATTTGTTCGATCTCTTTCGTGCGTTCTATCTTTACCTTTTCATTCGTTGTTTTACCTGTGTTTATCACTGATTTCTTCTTCGTCATTTACGTGCGTTTCTCTCTCTATATTTTTGCTTCGTTTTTTTTTTCAATTTTCATGGTTTCTGAAATCAAGCTTTGAAATCGTCTTGAAGATAATGGAACTTTAGAAATAAACCAAAACGATTACAGAAATATACCCAAACGGTTGCAGAAATACATCCAAATGATTACAGAAATACACCAAAAGGATTAAAAAAATACACTCAAAATTCGTTGAAGTACACCTTACCACAATATCAGGGGGAAGACAGTATATTTCTTCTTGAAATCTTTTAATATTTTTCTTGTTAAGGATGAGGCACATGGCAGAGACAATATAGAAAAAAAACCTAGAAGAACAGTAAAACAGTATCTTGAATAACGTTTCTTCATTTTTTCTGTGATTTTTATGGAGATTTGTATCTTTTCTTCTTGATTTCTTCTACTCTTCGCAAGGAGTTGGAATCGTTTCTTTAGAATCGTAGTTTGTTTCGAATGTCGTTTGAATATTGACAGTTTGCGTTTTGATTGAGGAAGAAGAGGAAGAGTGCGACATAATGAACGTGTTATGGAAAAATGCAACGGGTGATTAAGGCGCGTGCGTTGGACGCTCGATTCTAAAGGAGTGGTGCCCGTATTTTTTTTTTTAGACTTGCAACTTGTATAGCTTGTAAGCTAAAATGCTTGTATGTGTAGCAAGTCTCCTTTATAATTAATGAGAAATGCTAGGGGCCAGCAACTTTTGAAATTTATAACCATCAAATAGTCATCAATGAGGCTTTTAATGGTGTAAGATTGGTATATGATTTCATCTAATGACTTACTTTTTTTTGTTGGTTACATGCTGGCCAGAATTTGATAAAATTGCTGGCCCTAGATTTTTTTATATTTAATAATAATTAATGAGGAGTAATTTTAATAGGTCACATAGATAGCTTTGATTGTCACTAAGTTGTTTGACTAATTTGCAGGAGCAAAATTATTTTATAGGAATTATTAGATGACCAATATAATTGGTCGGTTTAAAACTTGGTTATGGAAATAGCGTATATAATATCGATTAGCATGGGGTTTTGGTTTGGCATATAGATCAGTTTGTGTTTCTAACATTAAAGAGATAAGAAAATAAAATATAAATGTTCTTGTATGGATACCTGGAGGAAAAGCTCCGTCTCGGGGAGTCGACGTCGAGTTGTTACTTTTGGTGTCGACCTTTGCGCTTTGTGGTAATCCGAGCTTTTCTCCAAGAGGGTGTCCAATTGCGTAGAGCTTTGAGCAAGAAACCGGGGAGGGGGAGGGGTACCTGCAAAGGCACTCCGAAGCTTAAGTCAGTATTGAGAATTCAATGTGTCTTTAGGATAGGAGATCATACCTTTTGTACGCGAAGATGTATTAGTCCGTTATGATTCTGCTTTATTGCATGTATTAAAGAGCAATAATAAAGTGAAACGTTAGGTTGGACGTTTCATTTTTATAAATTAGCCCGTTAGGCTGAGTTGTAACGTAAGTGGCCGATTAATGACGTTGAATACCGATTAATGACTGCAATGTCGAACTATAACGCCAGGTTTCTGGGTAATAATGTGAATAATGCCGAGTTATGAATGATAAAGCCGATTTATGATGTTGGATTTGTAATGGCCGGATCACAGCCCCCAAGCTTAGCCTGAGGAAATGTTTAATGAAGCAGGTTGAGCTTTAAATAATGTATGAGTCGGCTGCTGAATAGTTCGGCGTGTGGTTCTGCCTTGTAGCCCCCAGGTCAAGGTGCTTTATTGAACAGTTACTAAGACTATAGGCATTCATGATTAGGATAGAGAAATAATTAAATGAAGGTATTAATGAGTTTGTGTATTTCCAAGGTGGGTTTATTGGGGTTGACGTGACTGATTTGATGGGAAGTGGAAGCGAGATTTTGGGTTAAAGTGTGTGAATTAAAGTTTAAGAATTCTGAAGGTTTGCATGCTTGCTGTTTTATTTTTTCTGAAGCATTTTCAACCAAAACATGAGTAAAAGAGGTGAGTGTCTCTTAGTTCTTTTTGCTTTTTCTACTTAATCGTGTTCTCCTCTTCTCCTTCTTTGCTTTTATTTTTTCAATGGGTTATGAGAAAGAAACGAAAGGGGAGGTAGACTGGTCTTACGACTGGGTGAATGATGATGTAAGGGATCGTGTTTCTCTGTTTTTGGATGTTGGTGCTGTGAATGAGATAGATAAGTCTAAGGTTGTTAGGGCTAATTCTGGGGTTTCGATTGGAGCTGCTCCCATGTGCGGTTGATGATAGGGTTTTTCATAGAGGGGAGGGTTTTGAGCATTTTTTTATGTATAGCTGTGTTTTGGAGGAACTAAGGGTGAGAATTCCATTCAGTGATTTTGAGTGTAAAGTTCTGAAGCAGTTGAACTGTGCGTCCTCACAACTTCACCCCAATGGTTGGGCTTTCCTTTGGGCGTTTGAGATTCTTATGGATTTTTTGGAAGAAAATCCATCAATGGAGCTGTTTTTCTCATTGTTTTAGGCAAAGGGTGTTTGGAAGGGTGGTTGGGTAAACCTGAACAGCTCTCCAGGGTTTGGTGTGTTCAAGTTATACAAATCGTCTTTTAGGAACTTTAAGGAAATGTACCTTAAGGTGAGTAGCTGCGAGGATGACTTTCCGTTCTATGTGGACGAGCATTTGGGGAAAAAATTTCCTCTCTTGGTGGTGTTCAGAGCCTCAAAACATTTTAGGTCCTGAAACTATAAGTCCAAAAGATGAGTGCATAATTGAGTTTTTGACCGAGGTTGTTGATCGAAAGGAGTTGATTTCTGTTTATGCTCTACTGCAGTGGGAGAAAAATAAGGCTGCTGTTATAGATTATTTGGGTAAGATTTTGAATTGTGGATGTTGTATCATATCTGAGGTTTTTTGAACAGTTTTTTGTTTTTCTTGCTTTTCAGGTGGTAAGTACACGGGTGTATCTGCAGCGAGTTTGAGGTCTCGGGTGAAGAGCAAAGGTTTGG
Organism: Arachis duranensis; assembly: GCF_000817695.3. Lineage (NCBI taxonomy): Eukaryota > Viridiplantae > Streptophyta > Magnoliopsida > Fabales > Fabaceae > Arachis > Arachis duranensis. Next base: position 10,279,897 of record NC_029781.3, on the reverse strand, counting down.
ATAAGGAAGTATCTTCATCGAAGGCAGATAAGATCGGTGTAGGCGAGGTTGATCAGCCAAGGCCGGGGAGGAGAAAAGTTATTGCTAAGAAAAGAAAGGGTGACGTGGTGGATTTGTCCGACGTTTCTGATGATGAGAAAGATGATGTTCCGATGGAGGAGGTTCATAGGTTTTGTGATAACCAGAAGAAGTTGGATGGTTTTGTTGAGCGGAGTGAGGGGTAGTCGCTCTGGGGGAAAGACTATCCATTCATGATCACTGCTGATGATGTATGCCAGACCCCGTTCGATGTTAGTTTGGCGGAAGAGGTGGGGGATGTGGCGATTGATCAATATATGCAAGTGATTCTGTTTTTGAGGTAAAAAGTTTTGAATTTGTGTTTTTGTTTTGTGGAAAATTAATGTGTTAATGTCTGATCCTCAGGTGGTTGGTCTGCGGCTGGCGAGTTTAGGACGGAGCCGTGAAAAAATTCATCGAAAGGTGGTTGAGAAAAAAGAGGATTCGAGTTTGAGGGAAGAGTTTGCTATAAAGGTTGCTAAGGTTTTCGAGCTGGAGGTCAAGTTAGTTGAGGTTGAGAAGCATTTGAAAGAGGTGAAGGAGAGCTATGCCAAAGATGTTGAAGATTTAAAGAAGAAAGAAGCTGACTTATCTGCTTTGAGTACCTGTATGATTGAGGTTACTGCCCAGTTGAAGGAGGTGGAGAAGAACAAGCAAGGAGAAATTCTTGATTCCTTCCTTGAAGGATTTGAGAGGACTGTTCTTTAGGCGAGATTTTTGGCTCCCGAGATGGATTTCTCGGCAATGGATCCAGGCAAAATAGTGCAGGATGGCGTTATGGTTGAAGATGATGGTGCTGCTGAGCAAGGAGATGAAAATGTTTAGTTTGTGTGTTGTTTTGCTGCTGTTTGTATACTTGTTTTGCTCCTGAGTTAATCTTAATTTTGTGATATTATGTATGCTGCTGTTTTCGTGGAGAACAAACTCTTGGTATTTCAGGTTACATGCTTTTTATGCATGTTATGTTTATGAGATAATATTATTGCTTGAATGGGTATTGGTTTTTGAATGTAGTTTTGAGGCAGGTATCTTTATTAGGTAAAAATGTGTTAATGGTGAGATGCCGTTATTTGATGGAGAAGCATAAAAAGGCTGAGTAGGCCGAGCATATTGAGATAGGCCTAGGTTTTGTTTGATAATATCTGGACTTTGTTGAGTGGTTGGCAGTGATTTGTGTTAAATTTTGAAAAGTTGTTTTTTGAGTATTGTTCTGGTATCTGAGTGATTTATTTCAAGTGGTATGTTGTGGTTTGAGATTTGAAATGTGCCGAATGATCAGATTCAGATTGTAATCGGTAATTTGATTTATTGATTGTGGTCGGATTAACATCAGTTATTTGGTGTATTGAGTGATAAACGGTTTTCCGACTTAGATCGTTTATTGGATTGAATCATATTATCCAAGTTACTGGATCTCGTTTAAAGGTCGGCAGTCTGAATGAGTGATTGTATCCGAATACTCAGATTCTGTTTTAAGATCGGTAGTTGGATTGACTGATTGTATTCGATTTATCGGATTCCGTTTTAAGGTCGGCAGTCGGTTTGACTGATTGTATCCGCGTCATCGGATCCCGTTTTAAGGTCGGCAGTCGGAATGACTGATTGCATCCGAGTGTTCGGATTTCGTTTTAAGGTCGGTTGTTTAAATTTTGACAAATGAGGAGTATAAAATGCACATAATATTGACTGGATAAGGGATTTTATTAATGTAAAACCTTTGAATTTAAAGGCCCAGGTAGGCTAGCCTCGTTAAAACCTTTCCAAGCAAAACCCTCGTGGGAAAAAATCTTGGTAGTAGGAAAAAGAGTACTGGCCTGTCCCTGGTGTTAACTGTAATATAACTTTAAGGAAGATACATTCCAAGTGTTAGGGAGATTTTTACCCTCTAGGGTTTGTAGTCTGTAGGCTCCATTGCCGATTACTTCGGTGACTCGGTAAGGGCCGTCCCAATTAGCTGCTAGTTTGCCATGTGATGATGGTTTCCTAGCTTGTTCTGTTTTTCTAAGCACAAGGTCATTTACACGGAAAGATCTTGGATGAAGCCTTTGATTATATCTTCTGGAAATGTGCTGTTGCATGGCTAAATGTTTGACGGTTGTGGACGATCTGAGTTCTTCAGTGAGATCGAGCTCGGATTGCCGAGCTATGTCTTGTGTAGTTTGGTCGGCCAATTCAGTGCGTAGTGAGGATTGGGAGATCTCCACTGGTATCATTGCGTCTGAACCGTAGGCTAACCGGAAAGGTGTCTCCTTTGTGGTTGAGTGAATTATTGTATTGTATCCCCATATGATCTCTGGAATAAGTTCGGCCCAGAGGCCTTTTGCATCATCCAGATTCTTTCTTAGAGCATGTAGTATTACTTTATTTACGGCTTCAGCTAACACATTTGTTTGTGGGTGCTCTACTGATGAGAAGTGTTGTTTGATTTTCAAGTTCTGCAAGAAAGATGTGAATTTTTGATCGGCAAACTGGTGACCATTATCTGTGATAATGTGCCGAGAAATGGCGAATTGACAAATAATATATTTCCAAACAAAGGAAAGCATTTGTTGTTATGTAATCTTAGGTAGATGTTGTGCCTCTATCCATTTGGAAAAATAATCAATTGCTACCACAAGGAATTTTACCTGACCTGCTGTTGTGGGGAAAGGACCGAGGATATCTATGCCCCATTGGTTGAACGGCCAACTAACATCGGAACAGTGTAGGAGTTCGGCCGGGAGATGTGTAATCGGACTGTGTTTTTGGCAATTGTTACAGCTTTTAACTTTTGCTTGACAATCCTGTCAATATAATCCAGCTCTGAGGATTTTTGAAGACAGACTTCGGGCTCCGAAGTGTGTACCACAGATCCCTTTATGTGCCTCAGCGAGTGCAAGCTCGGCTTCTGTTCTGGAAAGACATTCAAGTAACGGACGGGAGAATCCCCGTCTATATAGGCAATTATTATAATTGTAAAAAAGGAGGCTTGTGGCGGAAGTGTCGAGCATTTTCGACGTTGCCTGGCAAGATCTCTGTCTAGAGATACTGTATGTATGGAGATCTCCAATTTGATACCTGTGTTACACTTAAGACTTATGTTAGCTCAATGCTTGGCTTGAGTAGTGTTGACTGATAAAGTGATGACCCATTTGGTTGAGTGCTGGCGAGTTTAGACAGAATGTCAACTCGGTCATTACTCTCCCTTGGTATGTGCTGTATTTCATATTTAGAAAATTCTGAAAGTAAATTTTGTACGACATCCAGGTATTTAGAAAGCAAAGGGTCCTTTACTTGGTATAAGTTGTTTACCTGTTGGACGATAAGCAAGGAGTCGCAATATACCTTAAGTTCGGTGATGTTTAGGTCAGCAGCGAGTTTAAGGCCAGCAATTAGTGCTTCATACTCACTTTGATTGTTGCTTGCTTTAAATGAAAAGTTGAGAGAATGTTCGATGACGTTACCGTGGCTATCGTCAAGTATGATACCTACTCCACACCCTTGTGGGTTGGAGGACCCATCGACGTATAAAGACCATTCGATGTAGTCTTCAGTTGTACTCGGTACTGAGAATTTGGCAATAAAGTCGGCCAAAAACTGAGATTTGATGGATGCTCGGCCTTCGTACCTGATATTAAATTCTAATAACTCTACCGACCATTTTACTAGTCGGCCAGCCAGCTCAGGCTTTTGAAGGACTTGGCGTAAAGGATGATCTATTCGAACATGGATTTCATGGCTCTGAAAATATGGTCGGAGTCTTCTGGCCGAGAAGACAAGGGCTAGGGCCAGCTTCTCAATGGTTGGATATCGAAGCTCGGCATTTTGTAATGTTTTGCTGGTAAAATAGATAGGAAACTGCTGCTTTTCCCTTTCTGCAACAAGAGCGGAGCTTACAGCCTAATTAGTGATAGATAGATATAAGTATAATGGTTCCCCATGTAAGGGGGTTTGTAAAATTGGTGGTTTTGAAAGAGTTTCTTCGATGGTTGTGAATGCTTGTTCACAGTCATCAGTCCATTGGAAAGATTTTTTCTTTTTTAAAGTTTGGAAAAAACATAAAGTTTTAGAAGCTAAGCAAGGTAAGAATCTAGAGAGTGCAGCAAGTCTCCCTGTTAACCGTTGGACTTCCTTGATGGTGTGTGGACTTGCCATGTCTAGAATAGCTCGGCATTTTTCTGGATTTGCCTCAATGCCTCGGCTAGTGAGCAGGAAGCCGAGAAATTTGCCACTGTGGACCCCAAATGCGCACTTCTCGGGGTTTAGCCGCATGTTGTATTTTCTTAGTTGTCCGAAGATTTCCGCGAGGTCGTGAAGGTGATTGTTGCCGATCTTTGTCTTGGCAACCATATCGTCAACGTAGACCTCAATGTTTCTGCTGATTTGTTTGGCGAAGACTTTGTCCATGAGACGTTGATATGTCGCACCTGCATTCTTAAGGCCAAATGGCATGAGTTTATAACAATAGTTTTCATATTCAATAATAAAGGCTGTCTTATTTTGGTCGGATGGATGCATTTGGATTTGGTTATAACCAGAATATGCATCCATAAAGCTGAGTTTTTAAAACCAGATGCATTTATCAACTAAGCAATCAATAGAAGGCAAAGAGTAGGAATCTTTGGGGCATGCTTTGTTGAGATCAGTGAAATCAACACACATGCGTCATTTACCGTTATGTTTTTTAACCATGACGACATTCGCCAGCCATGTTGTGAATCTAATTTCTCGGTGAAGCCCGCGTTGATGAGCTTCTTAATTTCTTCCAGGGAGGCTTGTTTTCAGTCATGGCCAAGATTTCTCATTTTCTGTGTTACTGGTCGGGCAGATGGGTCTAATGCCAATTTGTGTGATATGATGGATGGATCAATGCCTGGCATATCAGCTGGGGTCCAAGCAAACAGGTCGGCATTTTGTTGTAAAAATGCTCGGAATGAGAATTTTTCTCCTGAGGATAATGTTGAACCGACGTATGTGAATTTGTCCGTGCTTTCTGTGAAATAGATTTTATGCAGGTCTTCTGTTGGGGTTGGCCTTTCCAGTGTTCCCGCTCTGGGGTCAAGGTCGGCCAGCATTTGTTGGTCGTTCATGTTGCCGATGTTGTGAACATGGGCTTTTGCGTTTCGGCTAGGTCTTTTGAGACTATTGTTGTAGCATTCTCTGACTTCCCGGGCATCACTATGAATGGTTGCAATTGTGTTATCCTGCAAAGGAAACTTAACGCAAAGATGAATTGTAGATACTATAGCGCCAAACTTATTTAAGAAAGGTCGGCCAAGTATTAAATTGTAGGGACTAAAACAGTCAACTACAAAGTATTGAATATCTGAAGTTTTTGACGAGGGAAACTCACCAAGTGTGGTTTGTAACCACACGGAGCCCATAACCGGGACTCTCTCACCTGAGAAACCTACCAAGTCTCCAGTAGAAGGTTGGAGGATGTTGCTGCTCAATTTCATCTTCTGGAATGTGGAGAAAAATAGGACATCGGCACTGCTCCCAGGATCCAACAAGACCTTTTTTACCAGGAGATCTCCAAGCTGTAGGGAGATGACGACCGGGTCATCTAAGTTTGGTATACCTTTGTTATAATCAGATTTCTAGAATGTTATCTGTGGAGATTGTGGTATTGTCTGTTGTTGAGTTTGATCAGCGCTGATGGAGAGCATAGCTCGGTAAGATCGCTTTCTTGCCGAACTTGTTGTTCCTCCACCTGAAAAACCTCCGAAAATACAGTTAATAATACGCCTTGGTTGGTTGGGATGGCTGGTGTCTGGCCGATCTTTATCTCGGCCATGCTGTATTGGTGGGTGTTGTTCGCCAGGAGTGGTTGTTCGTCGCTGCACGTGGCCGGCGATGTATTTGTCCAGGTGGCCTTGCCGAGCTAATCGCTCTAGGAGGTCTTTGGCGATGATACACTCGTTTGTAGTATGTCCGTGCTTTTGGTGGAAGAAGCAGTATTTTGATCTGTACGCGCCTCTTGAATCTGGGTAACTGCCGGCTTTTCTTGGCGGTTTGATCAGCTTCGAATTCAAGATTTCCTTGATGATATCGTCGCGCTTGGTGTTGAACTGAGTGTAGGACTCATACCGCGAAGTCGGTTTGAAGTTCTTCTTTTTGTCTCAAGTTCTGTCGTCATCTCTGTAATGAGGTCTTTCTGTTTTTTGAGCTTGTCGGAGTTCCTCGATGTCGATTTGACCTTTTGCCTTTTCGCGGAATTCGGCCATAGTTTTAGGTTTGGCCACAGCAATAGTTTCCTGGAATTTTCCTGGTCGCAATCCACTCTTTATGGCATGCAGTTCCACCTCGGGGTGGAGGTCGGGTATACTTATGGCTATCTTTGTGAAGTGCGTCATGTAGTCCTTGAGGTTTTCGTGTTGGCCTTGCTTGATTGTGTTCAGGTAATCGGAGTCATGCAGGTAGATGGTCGATCCAGCAAAGTGCTCCTCAAAGGGCTTTGATATGTCTCGAAACCGAGAAATAGAACCTGCAGGCAAAGAACAAAATCAATCAAGTGCAGGACCGTCTAAGTAAGATGGAAAGCAACGACATAAAACTTTATCAGATGCACCGTTTACTATCATTATGGAGGTGAATTTCTTGATGTATTTCTTCGGATCACCTAACCCATCGTAGGGAGTTAGGGTAGTCGGCAGGGTGAACCTTCGGGGTAGCACGAAGTTCATCACCTCTGCCGTGAATGTCCAGGGGAACTCTCCTGATTGTCGTCATCATTCTCTGGCCGAGCTTTTTCATTATGCTCGGGTTGCTCCTCTTCGTGCCGAGCAGTGTCAGAGACGTGTGTCGGCCCTGACTGATGCTCGGTTTTTTCTTGTCGGTCATCGTTGTTTTCGATTCGGATGTTATTCAAGTTGGCAATTTGATTTGCCATTCTTTGGTTCTCCTCGGCCATGGCTTGCCGCAACTCGGTCACCATTTGAAGTAGTTCAGATGATGTGGGTGGAAGTTGTTCAACCATGACTTCAAGTGAAGACCTTGAGGCCGATGATATATGGAAGGGATTATATTCTCGACCCCACGGTGGACGCCAATTGTTCTTGTATGGATACCTGGAGGGAGAGCTCCGTCTCGGGGAGTCGACGCCGAGTTGTTACTTTCGGTGTCGACCTTTACGCTTTGTGGTAATCCAAGCTTTTCTCCAAGAGGGTGTCCAATCGCGTAGAGCTTTGAGCAAGAAACCGGGGAGGAAGTGTACCTGCAAAGGCACTCCGAAGCTTAAGTCAGTATTGAGAATTCAATGTGTCTTTAGGATAGGAGATCATACCTTTTGTAGGCGAAGATGTATTAGTCCGTTATGATTCTGCTTTATTGCATGTATTAAAGAGCAATAATAAAGTGAAACGTTAGGTTGGACGTTTCATTTTTATAAATCAGTTCGTTAGGCTGAGTTGTAACGTAAGTGACCGATTAATGACGTTGAATGCCGATTAATGACTGCAATGCCGAATTATAACGCCAGGTTTCTGGGTAATAATGTGAATAATGTCGAGTTATGAATGATAAAGTCGATTTATGATGTTGGATTTGTAATGGCTGGATCAATAACAATAACAAAAAAATATAAAAAAATAAAAAATATTATTTAATAAAAAACCTTTAGAATTGAAGGTGCCAGAGGTGTCTATTTAAAATCTCTTCCAGTAAAATTTAATATGGGATAAAATTCAAGTAGTTAAAAGAAAATACATCATTATAATAACCTGTTGTCTTCTAGATTAACCTGTTGTCTTCTAAATTGTTATCTGTTGCCGAATTATTAGAATGGAATAAGGATAGATATGCTGTAAGTCTGTAACCGACTATATTGATAACTAGTAAAAAAAATAATATTATTTGAAACGCTTTCGGTATTTAAAATTGATTAAGTAGAATCAAAATTTTGAATGTAAATTTTACTAGAGCATATATATTCATATCTCATTTCATTTTATTATAGTGATAACCTATTTCTATAACTATGTATTAAGTTAGGAGCTTAATCTAATCGTAGTTAGTTACAAATATTGAACATATCTAGAGGAGAAAAGGGACGACACGGTATAGAGAGTATAAATTTTTTTAGTATTATCATTGACCATCCCATTTTTTCAATTTTTTTTTTAAGTTTCGAAGTGCAGAACCCTAACAACTTCACTATCTGCTCCTCGTTCGCAGTGACATTGCTCCGATTTTTTCAGCTTCAGACAAAGAAAAGGCAATAACTTTTCGAACCCCGCCTCCCTTTTTCTTCAAAGTTCGAATCTTTTGCCCTTTCCATGTCAATTCAACTAAAAACTGAACCTGGGTCACCCCCCATTCTCTCATCAACCAGTAACAAAAGCTTGGAGACGATGAGCGTTCCTGAGCTCATTGAAATTCTTCGAGTTAAGTGGCAAAAAGTGGATTATGACAGAGTTGAAGAGGTTTTGGTAGAAAGAGAGAAAAAACTTAAAACCAAGGCTGGTCAACTTGAAGAGAAGTTTCAGCTTCAGAGTCTAGCAAGGATTGATGCTGAGGATAAATTGAAGAAGAAAGAGCAAGAGTGTGAGAAGGTACAGATGCTTTATGAGACGTTGTTTAAGGGAGTGAAGGAAAGTGGGTTAGACAAGGAAACCATTGAGAATTTGAGGAAGAAGAACAAAGTGTTAGAGTGCGAGAATCTTAAGTTGTTGGAGTTGAAGAAGAAATATGAGGTTGATGGCAACGCTGTTGATGAATTAAGGAAGAAAGTGGCTGAGTTAGAGGCTGAAAAGAAGAATAATTTGGATACCACTACTGAGTTGAATGATAAGAATGGGAAGTTGGTGGATGTGAAATTGAAGGCTGAGTTTCCGTTTCTGGAAATTCTTGACCGTGTTTCGAGATGTTGGATAAAGGGTTGGATGAGTGATGCTTCTTTTGATGGAGAGCATGATATTAATAAAGCTGATGATCCTGGTTTTCCTTCTAAAGTCAAAGGAGAAGTGAAGGAGTTCAATGATGAAATCAATGATGGTTCTCTACCTTTGCAAAGAAACAAAGATTTTCATCAATCTCATGGTGCTGCAGCTGGTATTGAAATTCTACTTCAAATTCTCTTATTACTAAATCAATTAGTAATGTCTTTTTTTTTATTGGTAGTACTCTTTGAAAATATTAAACTTTGTAGTGATCTTTGGATTTATTATATAATTTTGTCAGGTTTTTAGGTGTGTGGGTCATGATTATGTTTGATTGAGTCTAAGAGCAATATATTAGTGTCATTAACACATTGAACTAGGATTTTGGAAGCTGCATGCCTGCATTAACAGAAAATGTTCCCTTTTATATATATTTTAAATAACTTTAGAAGAATGTGAGGGGAAATTTCTTCTAGTGATTTTACTATATGACACAAATTGACAACATAAATTCTATACAGAATTCAATTTACTTTGAAATCAAAATGTCATAGTGCTTAGTGAAGTTCATCAGGTTGGTGCTTCTACAAGTATTAAGTTCACAACTGCCAAGTTTACCAAATAAAATTATGTGATTATTTGTGCTATGGAAATAGAATATTGTTCCTATTTACTCTCCTTGATGTTCACTTCTTGGCTTGACTGGGAAAATCTTAGTTACATGAGATTTGTGGGTATCAGAAAATTCTAAAATATCATTGTTGAAATTTTCTTTACCATTGTTGAGTAGATAAGTAAATTGATCAATTTATACAAGTAAGATCACTGAGTTTCCTATTTTTATGTTATTCAAACTTGATGAATGCATTATTCTTATGCAATAGACTTTCAATTACATGAAATGCTTGAGATTGACTTTACCTAAAAAAATGTTGCAATAATTATGGATATATATTTCATTCGAGTTATCCAATCTAGCATTCTTCAATTTCCATGCCTTTGATGCAGCTGAGGGAGGATCCAAATTTCAAAATATTATTGAGATCAGTGGTGACCATGACGATGATGATATCCCTATTTCACGAGTAATGCTAGCAAAAGCTACCGAATCACGCAAAAGAAAGCTCCCATTCTCACAATCTTGTTCTTGCAATAGGAGTGGTCCCTTTTAAGGTATAATTGTTCCTATACACATTCAAGTCAAATATGGTTCTAAACTTCTAACTTATCCTTTCATGGATTGAAAACAATGATGTGCAGATTGCTCTCTTTAGTCTAATACATGGAAGTTTCTGTTAGTTCTTAGTCTTGAAAACATTAGCACTCATTATATAATGTATAGGAAACATTTCAAGTGCATCGGGGAGTATCGGTGCACCAGTTGTTTTAACCATTGATTTTAATTAATATATATTATATATATTTTTTATAATTCAGATCAACGGTTAAAACAACTGGAGTACCGGTACTCCCGGTGCACTTGAAATGTTTCCGTATGTATATAGTGTTGGTTGATATGTAATGTTTTGTATGTTATTTCTCTTTCATTTTCTGAATTTTAGACAGTGATATATATACAAATTTGTGATTTTTTGTTTGTTTGTTGAGATGGATTGAAACTTATATCACAAACTCACATTGTAAACCCCGTAAAATTAGCGAATAATTAACCAATAAATTAAATTTTAATAAAAAAATTAGAAATGTAAATTTTATAATAAAATAAGATAGAGCTAATTAAAACAAAAATTTTGACACTAATTTCAAAGGATTTGGCCTAAGATTCGGTCGAACGGATAAAGCTGGGCCCAAAATAGGCCCAAAGCCCAACCCATTGGCTTAATAACTTAATAAAGAGAGTCCTCTTCTTCCCCATTAAGCAAAGAAACACTAAAACAAGCTAAGGGGAGAAAAGAAAAGGGTTCCAACCCTAGGCCTTGATTGAATGTGGTGTGATGTGGGGATTTTAGTGCTGTGTTGGTATGTTACAAACCTAAGTTTTGTGTTTTAAAGCTAAATTTCGAACTTCTAAACCTGTATTTTCATTCTTTTAACCTTAGATCTTATTAGTAAGTCTAGAAATAAGATGGAGTTAGGAAATAGATGTAACTTGGGGGTGAAGCAAAGTTAGAAAATTGATGAATTATATATGGAAATATGAATACTTGGAGTGCATATGGTGCTATGACTTTAATGATATGATTATGCAATGATTACAAATGACTATGAATGTTTTTTGGCTTATGCACTCAATTATCTGAGATATGAGTTTTCCTGGGTAAAGTACAGTGGTTTGTCACCACGTGTTCTAAGTTGAGACTCGATACTCTATTGACCCTACGTCGTAAGGGTGACTAGACACTTATTAATTTCCAGGAAGGTTAACTCCTATTGAGTAAAGTTTTATATATATATATGGGTTGGCTTGATAACCGATAGATGAAACTCATTAGCCATAGGACAGACATACATCATGTGCATATTGTTTGCTTGGCTTGTTTGTGCATTGATTGGGAATGCCTAAGTGAATTTACTATGTTAGTTGTTATATTCGCTAATTGCAGTACTTGTATACTAGTTGTGTTTGCCTTTGCTTGCTTATTTGTTTTTGCGGTATCACAGGTGTTGGAGGATCGGAGAAAAGGAAGGTGGGGAAGTTAGGGAGTTTAGTCAAATTTAAGGTTTGGTTAAGTTAGAATTTTAGAAGACCACCCGTTTATGGTTTTTGTTTTAGTCTTTTAAGTTTTATAATTTGAATGTCAGCATTCTAGGATTGCCTCTGGCATTCTCAGGACCTTATATCTTATCTACGTGACACATTACCATGCTGAGAACTCTCGATTCTCATTCTATACAATATTGTTGTTTTTCAGATGCAGGTAGAGAGGCACCTCGCTAGGCGTTTGGAGTTCTGCAGCGAAGTGTATTTTGGGATTTTATTTTGATATATATCATATATATGTTCATATGTATAACTCTCCAAATAACTTGTTTTATTTTGTACCTCTTAGAAGTTTAAGGAGAACTAGGGTTTTATATATGTATTTTGGACTTTAGGTTATGTATATATGTATGTAAATATCCTCCAGTCAGCCTTAGTTCTGCAGGCTAAGTTAGGAGCTTGTTATTTTGTATTCTTGTTCCTCTACTCTTGTTTTCTGTGTATATATGTTAGTGAATCATAGCTTTCTTAATACGCAAGTTACGTTATTTTTTGAGTGTTGTGTTTTTTAATTTCGCGATTTTGTTTTACCTATTTTTTAAGGGTCCTTTATATATTATATCCTTTTAATTACTATTTATATAAATTTTTATTTTAGATGTCGTAATATTATACCTCTATTTTATGGCTTAAATGTAAAATTCTGTTTTAGAGTGTTACACAGACAAACTATCCACTCACACATCCAACATTTTAAAGAGTTTGTATCCACCATTTGACATTACCAAGATTTAAATTCAGGTGCAGGATATTAAAAAGCATGCTAATGTGTCATTTCAATTGAGCCTGATTTGCATACAAATTTGTGCTTAATTTTGTTAGGTTGAATGATTTGGGCTGAAATTTATTTAGAAGCCCAACTTCTTAAGGAAAATCCATTCAACTAATTAACTGGGTTTGGAACATGGGCGTAACAATGGCAGTAAAATATAAGAACCCATAGTAATGACTAATGAATGTGTGAGAGAGTGTAAGTCCAAAAACAAAAACAAAAAAATAAAAAGAAAAACGGAAGTGAATTTATTGGAATTTAGTGCTAGTAACAGATAAATTTTGGTCCACATTTAATTTTCAATTTGATAAGTTAATAACTAATTTTTTACAAATTAAAATTTCATTGAAAAATTTACGAATAAAATTCAAATATCCAACTGAAGAAAATTTTTATCTCTAAATTTAATTCAGACGTAGTTCGCTTCTTTTGGGGTGTGAAGTCGTATCAAACCAAATTACCCACCAAGCATTAGCTCTTTCTAAAAAAGAGGTGATCCAGCCGCACTTTCCAGTACAGTTACCTTGTAACGACTTCACTCCAGTCACTAGCCCTGCCTTCGACATCCCCCTCCTTACGATTAAGGTAACGACTTTGAACATGGCCAACTCCCATAGTGTGACGGGCAGTGTGTACAAAGCCCGGAAACAAATTCACTGCCATATGGTTGACCGGCGATTACTAGCGATTCCGACTTCATGCAGACGAATTACAACCTACAATCTGAATTGAGGACGGGTTTTTAACACTTAAAACAAAATTCAACTAAGTTGTTGTTGATCAATTAACAATTGTCACCGAAGTTAACAGGTGCATTTAGGATACCTAATAATATTTACCTATTTCACTCGTTATTATGGGATCCTGTCCCTTGATTTGGGAGCACATCAGAAGGCACCTATCTATATCATATATACACACGCATAGTATAAATATTTTATATTGAAGAAACATGAAAAATATGGTATGACAAAGGTTCTAAGTCAATCAAAGAATCCTGCATCTATATAAGCAATATATAAGTTGGATTATACTAGGTTCAGTTATTAAAATTAATCATTAATATAAAATATATATTAGAATATGAATATACAATAAAAATAAATTAAATTACATATATATTTATATATAAATATATTAGTAACTGATTTTAATAACTAATTTTAGTGTACGAATAGTAATTTTAATATAAGTTATAACACCTACGCAGCCATGTGGTTTATTATTATTGTTGTTGTATACAGCTTTTTTTTTTAATCATTATTATTAGTTAGTAGTTAACTTCCAAGTTTTAAAGATGTTATTGTGGGTCTATTTCTTCAATTGAAAATATTTAATTTAAATAAATAAATTTTGCCAAAAACTAACACGTGTAAAATTTTCCTATAAATTAACCTTTAATTCATTCTATTCTATACAATAAACTGAATAAAGTGCACAACATGTAGTATAAAAATACATGTTACATTATGTATGAAAAAAAATTAAATACACAAAATATTTTTTATTTAATAAAAAAATAATAATTCCTTTTACAAATCATATATTTATATATACATGCATGCGTTTCATATTCTATAAATATATAGGGTTATGCTACGTGTATATCAAAATCAATTACCAAAGTCAGCCACTAATATAAAATACACATTGTAATATAAATACACATTAAAAATAAATTAAATTATACACATATATTTATACATAAATACATTGATAACTAATTTTAGTATACAAATAGCATTTTTCAAATATATATAAAAGCACTAGCTTAACTTTATAATCACTTACCTCTCTCTTTCTCTACACATTTGATTTCCTCATGGAGAATCATCACTACTCCTCATCATCCTTACCCTTCTTTCTATTTTCGTTAATAATCTTCATCCTTTTCATATCACAACTTCTCAAATTGTTAGCTAAAAAATATGGTCCTCTCATGCACCTTAAGCTCGGTGAAGCCTCAATCATGGTGGTTTCTTCTCCGCAAAGAAGGTATTAAGAGGAGATAATACATTTGATGTGAATAGTCTCAATTATTATGAGTGTTAATTTCTGCAGGAAGGTGAAGCATGAATTTTTGGTTTGGCACTTATTATTAAAAATCTATGAACTTTTTGGAAGGTAAAAGTCTAGTTATGTTGGTATTTCAAGAGTAAAATATTTAGTTGATATTTTTTGTGTGTTTTTGTAATATTTAAGATCTGAATTTTCTGTTGCTGTAAAGTTCTTTATGTTTGACTTTGACTTGATTAATTTTTGATTAATTATTTATTTTTGATGGCAATGTGAAAGGAGATTTTAATTAATTAAAGATCAGTCTTTGTACGTTTTTCCCTTTTTTAGATCGAGGTTATAATTCAATAAAAAAAAAAAAATAATGCCAAAGAAGTGTTTAAAATTCATGACATCAACTTTGTCAAAAGACTTAGACATTTAGGTGCAGATATCTTGACTTATGGTTCCACCAACATAGCCACCGCGCGTTATGGTGGCTATTGAAACTTGGAAGCAACTAATTAAGAAGAATATGCTCAATGGAACTTCTTAGCCCTAAGCGTGTGAGTTTATTCAAATCAACAAGGGAAGAAGAGGTAATGAATTTGATAACATGGATTTCTGATAATATTGGATCTTGTGTTAATCTTAGTAAGAAAGTTTGCTTCTTTGACAAGTGCCATCACTGCTAGGGCAATTTTTCGGAAAAAAGTGTAAGGACCAAGAACAATTCATTTCATTGTTGAAAATCTTAGAAAGATGGTAAAACGTGTATTCGTTATATTTGGTCTTTTTCTATTTTATACGTGGCTTCATTTTATAAATGGAGCCAAACGTGAGGCAGAGAAAGTGCCTAAAGAATTTGATGTGATTATTGAAAGTATTATAAGAAATAAAATAAAAAGGATGAAAAATAGTGATGATGGATCTGAAACATAAGATCTTCTTTCTATTCTCCTAAATATTGTTGAAGATCATGGAGTCTACGAAAAACTTGAAACAAAATTTGGGGAGACAGAGAATAATTGTCAAGATATTTTTTATATAAATTTTATTTAACATAAGTTCGTCTAACATCATCTCTCTGATTTGGGTAATATTGTCAAATTTAAAGTCGTTTTTCAGAATCTCATTCTAAAAAATTAAGGTCAAACTCATCAGACGTAACTTTTTGAACTTTTGAAGGTTGTATCTTATTTTTTTCGTGATTCATTAAAGTAGAAGAACTATCTACAGGTGTTGATATTGTAAAAGACTAAAAGTTATATGTTTTCCTTTTTAAATATTAGCATTTCTCTTAAAAAATATATCAATTTTTTATTTTTTTATTATTATTTTATATAAAAATTTGAATATATATCCTGTAAAATATATAAAGAAGAAGTTAGAAGGACAAATATTAAAATTTATAATATTTATTGAATTTTTTTATCAATTTATATAAATACAATAATATCGAGAGTGTTGTTTATTGAATTTATTGAGTACTTTAAGTCAAAGTAAAGTATTTAAACCAATTGAACTATTTTTTATCTTTTGAAAAAATACTACTAATTTTTTATAAAAAATTTGGAGAGGTCATAGACCCTTTATCTGAACTAAGCTCTGCCCTTGTGGCTATACAATGTCAAAGCTATTATTTTTGTAAGTGTATATTTTGTTTTTCATATTTTGTTCGTGATATTTTCATATTTTTTATTCTTATATTGGAAATTAGGATAATTTGTGACATGATCATTATAAGAAAATTTTTTAAAACATACCAATACATTGATATTTTAATAACTTTAAATAGTTGATTTTAATTATATATATATTTTTTATAATTAAAATTAACCATTAAAATTTGTTAAAAGATAGATACAATAGTACACTTTAAAAGTTTTTCCTCACGTATACTATAGAAAGCTTATCACCTGTTCCATCGTATGATTTTGGAATTTTTTTGTTCTAATGTATTTAATCATTCAGATTTAAATAAAAAATGTTAACGGTTAAGATTGAGATAGAAAATATATTGTGAGTATGCAATTTAGATGATTTATAGATGGTCTTTAACTGCTATTTCCCTTATCCAATTTGTCTCTAGTAAAATTGACACTTGTGGAAAGGCTTTCTAAAGCTTGCGCCAAAACTTAAATGGGTCTTCGAATTTTTTTCACAAGTATTAGTAATGACATACATGTATTCCTTTTCAGGTTATATCTTATATGATCATAACAGCTGGGCATATAATCACATGCAAGTATTCTATTTTGTTTGTAATTAAAATCTATTTTCATCATATAAAATTTAATACTAATTTATTATAAGATAATTTATGTCATTGTTTTTTTTAATTGTATCATATCATTATATCAACAATTTCCCACAAATAATAATTCTACAATTTCTCAATATAATAAATAAATGAATTTCTACATAGTAATGATTCAAAGAATATAAATTGTAATATTTAAAAACATTTGTCTCTATTTATGGGTATCATTACTCATCAATAGTTTCAAAATTTAAATTAATTTTGATATGCCACTAACTAATTAAATTTTATACTTATCATTATTCAATTGAATTAAAATAATGATTAAATATAATTAACATCTACATATTAAACTGCTATAATACAAATTTTTAGTTATAAATATTTAGAATATATGATGTTACCACTATTATTCCATCTCATATTCTTCCAATCAAACGAATTTTTTTGAAATATTTCTAAACACATTTAACTTTGTCATAATAATAATAAATACTTATTTGATATATATTCTAATATATGATGATTAAAAAAATTCATTATTTATAACATTATACTATATTTTATTTTGTATTTTTATTCCCAATCATTTTTTTAACTCTTTTTTCTTTAATTATCTCTAAATATAAACTAAAGAAAGCTATAACTAAATCTCAAATTACACTATTGAGCATCATCTTAAAAATATATTTACGTCAATAAACAAAAAATAAATCTATTTACTTATTAGAATTGAGTATATTAGATGATAATATTTTTTATTACATAAAAACACTAGAAAACACACAAAAGTTAATATTTAAAAAAAATGTCAACTTCATAAAACTTTGTTGTTGTTATTGTTGTATAATTTTTCATGTGTTTTTTCTGTGAAATAATTATATTAAATTATATATAAATCGTCAAATGAATGTTTTGTATAATATTTTAACAAGTAATATCTCAAATCAATTTTTAAGAAATTTTTAGTCTAACATTTTAGTCTTTAACAAATTTTAATTATCAAATCAGTTTTTAAATTTTTATTTTCTTATATTAGACAAATTAGTCCTTACATCAAATTTTGTCTATACAAAAGAATTGATATTAGAATTTTAATATATTTTTTATTAAATAACGACATCAGTTGATTTGTCTAATTTTTTAACAAAATTTAACGTGAGGATTAATATATCTAACAAAATTAAAGTTAGAAACTAATTTAATAATTAAAATTTATTAAAAATTAAATTATCCAACTAAAAATTTTTTGAGAACCAATTAAAAATATTACTCTAAATTAGCTTGTGTTAACCTGTGGTAATAATTCTTTTCTAACTCAATACAATTATGTCTTATCTAATATTTGAATTTTAAAATCAACATGGTCTACGTTTTGAGTGTTTATTATTGTCTTATTTATTTTTTCGGTAGCTAAATTTTTAAAAAAATTTAAGATCAATCCAACAAAAATGCATAAAAAATATATTTTATTTATTTGTGTTAAAAGTTGTTCTTATGAAATTGTTGTTCAATTGGTCTTAAATTGTTTGGAAAATTAGCGGCTTGGGATATAGTTGTTGCAAATAAAAAATTTTTAGGACAAAATCAAAACAAAATAAAATTTAGAGATATTTTTAAAATTTTTGTCAAATTTCAAAAATAAAAAATATATTTTACCTTTCTATATTTTATTTAACTTTTAAAATTTTATATTATCTTCGCTCAAGCTAAGTGAAGTCAAATTATTAATTAATGTATTTTAACTGAAGATAAAGGAAAAATATTAGTAACCAATGATTTTTAGCCAACAAAATAGCAAACGATTCAAGATAAAAAATGTCTAAAATTAGAAATAATAAAAAATCTAAAATTCAAATAAAAAATAGGATTAGTTTTTAAAATTTAGAATTTATGATTTAGAATTGAGAGTTTAGAATTTAGTATTTTAGGATTTAGGATTTAGAATTTACTATTTATGATTTAGAATTCAGGATTTAGAATTTAAGATTTAGAATTTGGAATTTAAAATTTAAGATGATCAGTGATCGGTAATCAGCGACAATGGTAATTGCCTGAGGCGATAGTTAATACCGACGACAGTGTTTGATGGTGGTGATTGTAGATTATGACTTATAATAGTAGTTAAAATTGAAATTTTGAAAGAAAGAAAAAAAATGGTAAAAAGGAATTAAAAAAAATATAAATGGGTATTAAATTTTTATTATTAATTGATGTTGACTGATTTTTTATTAGTCACGGTATATAACTGAAAGATAAATTAATAACGGATTAATTAATCAATTTTTTTTGGCATATGATTAAAATATATCCATGATTTAAAATTATGTTTTTATATTTAAATAATTATATATAGTAGAAATTTATGTACACTTAATTTTAGAAAAAAATTAATAATTGAAAGCCGTTAGATGATAATTTAGTGTGTATTTGAATTAGCATTTCTTAAAATGGAGTTTGAACGAAGGTGATTTTGTAGAATTAATTTTGGATAGAAGTGAGTCGGTGACAACATGATTTAGATTTGGCAATTCTATACTAAAATTGATTTTTATAAAATAAATATTATTTAGATAATATAAATTAAAATCACTTCTAGATAGATAATTAGTTAATTACTAAAAAAACATAATATTAAATTATAATGTTATTTTTTTAATATATTTAATCTTTTTATACTTCTTTTAATATATTTTTTATATAATATTTTTTATAATATTCTATTTTAGTATGTTATAATTTTTTACTATTATAATAAAATTATATATTTATTTATTTATTAACTTAAAAATAATATATAAAAATTGATAAGTTAAGTACTCTTTTTTATTACAAAAATAATTATAATAATAAATTTTACAATATCAAATAAAAAAATATTCTATAATTTTTTTTAGTACTTTAAGTATTTTTTATTTAGTATTATTTTGGACGATAAAATTTTATTACTTATGACTCTATTATTATGTATAATGAGTTTTTTATTTATTTTGTCATTTTTAATAAAATTAATAATTTATATTATAATAAAATTACAATAAAAATTTTAATTAAAAAAATAGAAAATCAAAATATAAAAAAAGTATTAAAATAATAAAAAAAATTTAGAAAAAATTATTAAAACTAATAATAACCAACAACAAACCTAAATACAGGTAAGTGAACATAAAAGTTACAATTTTTTACTTTCAATAAACGCATTACACTTTTAGGATACAAAATTATATCTACAAAATAAGTGTGTACCTCTCACTAATAAAATTACAGATTGAATAACAGTTAGTGACTATACTAACTAGTAAAGTTACAAATTAAATAACAAATTAGAACTGAATCATAACCCCTCAATCATAACACAGGAAATGTATCTCATTACATCACCCCTCAATCATAATACAGGGGATGTATCTCATTATCAACCCATTGACCACTCATTAGAATTACACAAACATCAGTATCTTATGAAGCAATTATTATATAAGACAATAATCACATTAACATTAATTAACAAATACTATTTTAATGGAAATCATCTAGTTGCACAATTAAAATAAACTAATGCAGAGATAGACAATAGCTTATGAATTTATCATGATACTCAAATTGATGCAATTTAAATCAAGATTAAATTTTTGGTTAGGAGTTATCTCATATCTAATTGTTAAAATTACTTTTATCTTCCGACCATGATGAAGCCAATTGCTTCACTTATTTATATATATATATAAAACAAAGCATACATAGTGAAGACAATTGCTTCACTTATCTCCTTGTTCATATCAATGATATAGTATATACACCAAGAGAAAAATACAACACTCCAAAGCAAATTTTTAAATAAATATTAACAAGTAATAACTACACCAATCATATTCTGATCTTTTTGTAGTTAGCTAAATAGAAAGGAAAAACTACCAAAAGTATCTATGAAGTTTACGAACGTTGACAAAAGTATCCATAAACTAAAGCTGTATCCATGAAAGATGGATTCCGTATGACAAAAGTATCAAAATCCTAAATTTTTGTTGATTTTTTAATAAAATTTCCAAATTACCCCACTCTTACCCCATTCTACCTAGGGATGTTCAAATCCAAACCAATCCAAATTAAACCGCTCATCTAATCCAATCCAAATCGAAAACCGATTAAAACCGCACTAATTCGGATTTGATTGGATTATATTTTTTGCAAACCGCTGGATCGGATCGGATTTTAGATCTAATTTTCATAACCGATCCAATCTAATCCAAACCGCACAATGAACTATAATATTATTATTTTATTATTATATTTACAATTATACTTATAACATGTTTAATTTTTTTTATATATTTTTATATTATTCATATATTATTATTATTTAATAAATATTTTATGTTCAAAATGTTAGTTATTTGTTTATTTTAACTAACCTATAAATTTATTTCTATTGTTATGTTATTGTTGACTTTTTAAGATATTGTTGAGACTTATTATGTCATTGTTGATTATTTAAAATTTGATGTTGAAACTTGTTATATGTATTTAATTTTTTTAATTTATAAAACCGCAAATCCAATCCAATCCAAACCGCTTGAAATTGGATCGGATCGGATCAGATTTTTTTAAAAAAAGCATCAAATCCAAACCGCACCGCAAGTAAAATTAGTGTTCGGATCGGATGAGTTTTTTACTTAAAACCGATCCAAACCGCACCGCAAACACCCCTAATTCTACCGTCACTCCATCTCTTCTCACTTCTTCCTCTTTCCTCACTTATCCCTCTCTCAAAAACCCTCGCAGAGTCTTTTCCCTTTCAATCTTAAGGTGACTACAACACCTTCATCGCGCGCATGTGATCCAACCTGAGGAGAATATCGCCGTGGCGCACCTGTTGCAGCCGAGGAGAACGTCATCGTGGCGCGCCTGACGCAGCAGAGGAGAATACCATCGTTGCACGCCTGAGAAGAGAGAGGGGTCGTGGTGCTCTTGCATGCAGGAAGAGGGTTCGGTAAAGAGAAATAAAAAAAAGGGAGGTGGTGCTGTGGATGGAGGTTCTGCCATTGACGATGTTACAACCGGCAAAGAAAAGGTATTTCTTTTTTTTCAAACATTTTTTTATTTCATTTTTCTTCTTTTCAGAAATTGATTTGGTTACTACTAAAATGATATTTTTCTATTTTTTTTAAATCTGCTTCTATTTTTTATGAAGGCTGAGATTGATTTACAGAAGATCAAGTTTATGGCTACTTCTACTTCTGATTTTTGCTGAAATAAATTTCAAATTTGATGAATGGATTTGTTGGTTTTTTATGGTTGATGGCTGTTTCTACTTCTAGTTTTGCTAAAGTGAATTGAAATTGGATGAATGAATTTGAAAATTTTTATATGTTGAGTATTTTTTGGTGTTTGATTGATTTGGTTTGGGTATGGATTGTAAACTTATGAGTGAATCGGTTGAGGTCCGATCCTCCACCACCACCACCACCACCACCATTGATTTCGGTCTGGTTTGTTATAGGAGTAGTTTCGGACTCCATGGCAAGGGTTGGTGCAGATTGGATTATGAAAGGTTGAAAAAGTGAGTTGAGGTTGAGTGTAGGGTAGTTTAGGAATTTTATTAAAAAATCAACAAAAATTTAGGATTTGGATACCTTTGTCATACAGAATTCATCTTTCATGGTACAGCGTTAATTTCCTTAGTTTATGGGTACTTTTGTCAGCGTTCGTAAACTTCATGGGTACTTTTAGTAGTTTTTTCAAATAAAAAAAACTTATGCTTCAAAACATGCAAAGAATTTGGCTGGTGTAGGACCACTACTACAAAATTTTGCAGCTGTTTTCTCTAACTCGATAAACTCTTCCTTCTTTTGAGCTTCAATCATTGCCTTTTTCTCTTCTGCTGACCTATGAATATCAGCTATCTTATTCTTCATATTTTCTGCATATTCTGCTTTCTTTCTTTTCAAGTTTTCCTGTTAAAACAATTTTTTTGGTAAGGTCATGTGTTAGTTGAACACATACAAATCCTTAGTGAAATTTAAAAAACATTCTCTTTGCAAATAATAATCTATGTATAGTTAGAAAAGTTGATGACCTCAATTATCTTGAGTTGTGCCTCCACTGAGGCTTTCTTTTTACTCTCCCACAATCCAACAGTTGAGAGCTTCTTCTATGCCCTGTTTGCAAAATTTGTCTCAATCAAATTTGGAAATAGATAATGGAGTTGGAAATTTGTCTCAATCAAATTTACATGGGTAGGTTTGCAAGTGAAGTATATATATATAGTACCTTCAACAAAGGGTCCATTTCAACACTTCAAAGTGATGCAAATAACAATAAAAAAGCTTTCAAGGTAGTAAAACTTCAACAGAGAATCTCATTGCTTTCTTCCAAAATGCGTATGAGGATATCAAGTTTTTAAAGCCATTCTTGATCGCAAAATTAAAGACAGTGCAATTACCAATGGAACCAAATAATTTCAAACCAACGAAGAGATCATACTATAATTTTGAGCTACTTGAATGTTTAAGAAATTAGATTCTAAACTTTAAAATAAGCACAAAAAAACAGAGAAACATGAGTGATAGAAATTTTGGAATTTAAAACCCCTAAATTGAGAAAAAAATGTGAAAAGATGTAAAAAGACCTAATATGCACTGATGGATGGACTTGGCCATGACGGACTTGAAGACAAGAATATGGAGGCGGCGCCCGAGGAAGTTCTCGACAGTGAGAGAGAGAGAATGTAATCGAGCTTGTTCTGTGTCTCGTTGAGGAGATCGTAATGGAACATCCTCAGAGGCTTGGGTGTTGTGACCAGATCTGGAGAGGCGATGAACTGTGGTGGCGACAGCAACGACGACGGCGAGGCGAGCTCTCTCTCCTTTCTGAATCTCTCTGTTTTGCTCTTCTCTCAGATCTCCTCAGCCAGCGGCACTGAGTCCACGCCCAAACTGTGCTCTGAGTGCTTCACATCCGCCGGAGCAAAAGCAGAACTTGCTGGGGAAGACGACGCAGCAATGCCACCGCGTGGATTTGACGTGCTATAGTGAGAGGGAGCTGGCCTTGCTCTTCAGAGCTTCGGCACGGTGGCACGTTGAGGTAGGCTTAGATGCGGGTGAGTCGGTGGTGGTGGAAGGAGTTGGAGATGCGGCATCGCGGTGTTTCTCCTCCATTGGAATCGAAAATTCTGATTAGGGTTTTGGAGTTCAATCACTCGATCTCCTCCATCATGGTGCGTCGTCTCCTTCTATGGGTTCCAAACGAAGCTTGCCAGTGACTCCAATCCAACTTAAGCCTACCTAGTACTTAATAATGGATTTTGGTGCTTTTTTGTAATAAGAAATTCTAAACCGTTTTCAAATTCTTCCCAACCATTACTTTGTTTTATTTGTGAACCAACCTATGTATTTTTTATTATTTGAGTTTATAACCTGGTCCTTTCAAAGTCCAGATAATCTTTCCCCACCGAGGAAAGCTCCAACGTTAAAATGGAAGCACACAAAGTACATTTTAGAGGGTAAACAACTAAGTCAGTTCACATTGAAAGCCAACAACCCTAGTGTAGCGGACCATTTATAGCTACCCATTTATGTCATTTACTGTCATACAAGCAATAAGGCCTTACAAGTGTTACAAGCCCCCAGCCCACAAACATTCCACACGCTCACTAATTATATTGAATGGAGCGTAACATTCACGCGCTCCTACTCAAACGGTTACGCTTCTATTCGCGTAAACCGCCCATTAATGGCAGACTCTTCCACTTCTTCCACTTCTCAAAGCCATTTAGAGAAAACGCAATCCTTCCATTTTCGAGCAACATTCGAAACTAAAGATATACAACTCGTCGCTAACATTCGAAAACTCCATCAACACATCATAAAACTCTCGATCAAGAATCTCAAGGTACGTTACATTACCATTCCTGTATATTTTCCAGATTTCGAACTAGATTTTACTGTTCTTCTACGTTGTTGTACGTTTTACTGTTCTTCTTGCTCTATGTCTCATTTTACAGTTTATAATGTTCTAGATTTTACTGTTATTCTTGCTTCTATGTTACACTGTTCTTTTTCGTTCTTGTAGGTGTTACTGTTCTTGTTGTTCTAATTCTTCTGGTAACTGATTTTTGGGGGTATATTTCGTAGTTTGGTGGGTGTATATGGAGTAATTTGTTGGGTGTATATGGCATAAAATGTTGAGTGTATATTTCTGAACTGATATACTGTAATAGTCAGCACTTGCTTATATTTGCTTGTCCATGGGTGTATATTGCTTGACCTTGTATTGTTGCTTGATATTGATGCATGTTTGAGTGATACCTGACTGATATATATGGGTGTATCTGAATCATATCTATGGGTGTATCTGACTGATATATATAGGTGTATCTGAATCATATCTATGGGTGTATCTTACTGTTATCAATGGGTGTATCTAACTCATATATATGGGTGTATCTTACTAATATCTTTGGGTGTATTTTTCATTTCAGAGAAAATGGCAGCGAGAAACCAACCTAAAAGAAATGTAAGAACAAATATATGTCTTACATGAAATCAGTTTTATATAATAGAAATATATCTGACTATAATTTTATTTTTGTTTACAGCAAACCAAAGACCTTAAGTGTGTAACACATCTCTTAAGTGATAAATTCAGAAACATAAGTGAGGAGAAGAAAACATTTATGAGGGATTTGGGATTCGGTGGCTTGATGCACATCCCACCACTAAGGGTGCATCACCAAGTGTTAAGGGAGCTGGCTAACAACTTCAAACTAGGAGAGAACAGACTGGAAACCGGATACGGTTCTTTTAAAATAACACCAAGAAAAATAGGTCATGCACTTGGCATCAATGTAATAGGTAACTCGCTAAAAATTATAGGTGTATATTAACTGATGCTTGGGTGTATTTAAGTTGATGCTTGGGTGTATTTGAACCGACTTTGATACTTTGTTGTTTTCCTTTTTGTAGGAGATCTATTTCCTCAGAAAGTCGATTATAAGAAACTTTCTGAGGATGACAAAGTAATTTTTAGAAGATTCCAGGGTAAGACCCTCAAAAGTCTTACAGATGAGATGATGGATATTGGCGTTGGTAACGAAGAGGAACGCCTAATGTTCAAGAGGATTTTCATCCTCTATATACAGATGGCGTTCCTTTTAACAACAACAATAAACAAAATCTCGCCTGTGCACCTGGCCCCAATTTTTGAGATGGACAGCATAACGGAGCGAAACTGGGGGGGCATGTTTTGACCTTTATCGTCAAGGGCATAACCGACTACAAGGAGAAAAAGAAGAAGGCAATTGATGGCTGCCTCTTTGCCCTGATGATAATTTACTTTCATCTTTATAAAAATAAAGGCAAGAAGAGGGTTGAAAGACCGCCAAAACCCTGGATTGCCAACTAGAGTAAGGAGCAGTTGGTCGAAAGAGTGAGTGCAGAAACAAAGGAAATTTTGGTAAGTGAACATAATATGTTGGGTGTATTTTATTTACCTAAATGCTGCTAACTAAAATATCTAATGTTTCAGGGGATTGTAAAGATGGCGGAAATAAGAGAGAAAATGAAAAAAAATAGAGAAAAAAGAAAAAAATAAGAAATAAAAAAAAACAAAAAAAGGAAGGCGAGTTCAACATTGTCTTCGGAGACAGAAACAACTGACAGTGACAGTTCTACCTCTGAGTCTGAAACTCAAGAAGACTCAGAGGATTCACCAAGAAAACAACCCAGCAAAAAAGGAAAAAAGTAAGTACCATACTTGGGTGTAATTTCTTTGTCGAGTTGGGTGTATTTTGTGGAACCATTTGGGTGTATTATGTTTATCAAGTTGGGTGTATGTTGTTTATTAAGTTGGGTGTATTTCGTTTGTTGTGTTGGGTGTATATTGTCCATTCAGTTGGTTGTATCTTGTGCATTCATTTGGGTGTATTTTATATCTTTAGTATGTTCTAAATAATGATTGTTTGCCTTCCAGAATGGACTCCAAAAAAAGAAAGAAGAGTCAAGAGGATTTAGATTCTGATTCAGAATCTGAATCAACTGATGAGTAATGTTCTGAAATTATTACTCCTTTCTTTTGGCTTCATTATAAAGATTTTGTGTATTAACTGAAGTGTCTCTTATTAACTTATAGAAGCGAAGAATCATCACCGGTGGAGAAGCAAAAGAAAAAGAAAAAGACACAAAAAATACTTATAAAGTAAGCACTTCTTTGGATAATATTCTGTGATAAAATTAATTTTTTATTTCTGATTCATACTTGTTTTTTCCACCCAGAACACAATCCAAAAAGAAAAAGGTTGTTGTTGAGCATTCATTTCCTGAAGAAGATCAATACTATGATGGGTACAGTACCTCGTAAGCTATATTACCGTCTATCATCATAATTATTTTTGTTAACATCTTCTTTTATGAATGTACTGACAGATCTGAAATAGGAAGTGAAGATCTAGATGAATTGTTAAGGGGAAATGATGAAAAATCTGCTGCAGAGGGGTATGTCTTGTTGGGGTGTATATTTCAGATTTTAGTGTGTTTTCTTTGCTAATAATTATTTCTTGTTTCGCAGGAAGAACGAAGCTGACCTGCAATCGACAGAAGGTCACTATGTCTCCTCTGAAACGTAAGAAGCTTTATTTAATAAAATCTTGTTATCATGATTTGGGTATATTTTGTGGAACCATTTAGGTGTATTTTGTTGATCAAGTTGGGTGTATGTTGTTTATTAAGTTGGGTGTATTTTGTTTGTTGTGTTGGGTGTATATTGTCCATTCAGTTGGTTGTATCTTGTGCATTCATTTGGGTCTATTTTATACCTGTATCATATTTTGTCTGAATAATATGAAATCTGTTTAGAATACCGGATGTGAACTTGGGAAGTGATGATCCTTCCTCTCAAGGACGCACAGAACAAAGTAGTGTAAACAAGCCGGCAGAGAGCATGTAATTTCTCTTTCAAATAACCGTTACTTTTATTCTTCTATTACCTTCTACTTCTAATTCTGTATATATTTTTTTTAGAAAAAAAAGCCCTTTATTATTTTATTCAAGAAAAAAAAGGTAGGAAAAAAAGCAAAAACTGCAAGTATGTAAGTTCTCAAAAAACAAAGCCTGTCTTCTTTTTGAATTGTTCGGGTGTATTTTTTGACTTTCTTTGGGTGTATTTTAGGTTGAGTCCGGTTCAATAGTCAGCCAGTGAGCCGACTGATTCGAATATGATGGTTATGAGGGAACAAACACCGTCGGAAGCACTTGCAATGTGAGTTTTTCAAGAATATTTCAACCTTATAACCTTATTATTTTCAAAGGCGTTGTTAACCTTTCATTTTTCTTCTTGTTTAGAGTTCCGATTCAAGTTTTTGTGCCAGTGTCCCAAACAACCACTGTGCTGGAATTTGAAGAAATACCTGAGACAGATTTTGAACCAACCCCTCTGCTACAAATTGAAGGAACTACAAAAACGTAAGAAATAGTATTGGGTGTATATTGGGTTACAGTTCGGGTGTATATTTGGTAACAGTTTGGGTGTATATTGTTCCTGAATAGTTTTTTTTACGCCATGATTAATTTTGTGTAACTATGCAGCACTCCTGAACCCCCCCAACAACTTGAAGAAAGCACACCCACGCTTCCCTCAGCTCCAACTAAAATGTAAGTTCATCAGACTAAAATCAATCTTTACTTATCATCCGTATATTCTTATTCTTATAATACGTTATACATGATGACGCAGTTATCCAGCCGCAGAAGACGTTGCTGTCCTGATGATGATGGCACGGACAGCATCGTATGTTCCTAGAACAGATCCGTTGCCATCATTCAGCCTTGCCCTCACTGATTCAAGCCAAGAAGAAACAGCAACGCAGGAGGGAGCGTCAACGCAGGAGGCAGAAAGGACAAAATCTCCAGAAACTGCAAATTTGATAGAAGAATTAGAGAATTTGGTACAAAAAATAGCAAGCAGTGCAGCGAAAGAAGAAAGTAAAAGTCCACAAATTCAAAGGGAGACTGGGGGAGAAAGTTCTGGGAAGTTTGAAACTCCTGCGGGAAAAAATCAGAATACAAATGATATGAAAGAGAAGTGCTACATCTGGGGGACGGAGTGAAGACATACGCAGATGGCAGCACTAACGAGTATGACAACATGTGCACTCTGATTGCCCAAGATAAATACATTTTGACAAGAATGCACCTTGCATCACTCCAGGCGGGAAGTTATATAGAAGCTGAGGTAATATTAAAATAACATTAATGTTTTTACACCAAAGTTTACTGCAATGTTTATTAATGTAAATTGATTTTGGCATATATTTCTAGATTGTATCTGCCATGTGCCTCATCCTCAACCAGAAAAATGATAAAAGGTTTCAAGAACAAGTATACTGTCTCCCCCCGATATTGTGGTAAGTGTTACTTCTACAAATTTTGTGTGTATTTTCTGTATTCATTTGGATGTATTTTTTACGTTCAATTGGGTGTAAGTTGTGTAGTCATTTGGGTGTATTTAAAGTATTCGCTTGGGTGTATTTTCAGTATTTCATTTGTTGTTTCACAATTGTTGCAGAACATGGCCATTTCGAAGCACCCAAACGGGGAATTCATATCACCTAAAACCAATAAAGAATTCAGGGTGGAAGACTACCCAAGTTTTATTCCCTTTATAGATGCAAAAAAATTAACTTCGCATCCATATGTAAGTTTTCATTTGTAAAATTTGTTAGTACCGTTCTTTACTTATATGCTAAATAAAATAACACACTGTTGAAATGTGGCAATCCTTCAGATTTTTGCACCTGTTTGCTGCTCGGGCCATTGGTGGTTATGGGTGATTGATACAACAAAGCGGAGATTTCATATACTTGACCCGCTACACAAGAAAGCTCCAAGCGATCAGAGAAAGCAGCTTAATAAATTCACTGTAAGTTGGCTCTGTGTTCTTTACTTTAATAGATAGGTGTATTTCAATTCAATATAAGGTGTATGTATGTTTTGCTTTGGGTGTAATTTCTTTGTTGAGTTGGGTGCATTTTGTGGAACCATTTGGGTGTATTTTGTTTATCAAGTTGGGTGTATGTTGTTTATTAAGTTGGGTGTA
>NC_029781.3:10238527-10249957 GCF_000817695.3 Arachis duranensis | reverse complement strand
CCGGCGGGGAACCTCTGAAGAAAGACGAGAAGGAGAAGGAAATTAAAGCATCATACGTTAATATATCAGGCCAAAAATCAAGGTATAAATTTGTGACTCTGAACATTAAACTTTCCTAAATGAGATTTGTAATTTATTTTCTTCATTGTCAGCTATTACTGCGCTATCTACGTTATGAAGTGACTTGAGTTAATTGAGCCGGAAAACATTAAAAGGGGGAAGTATGAATAGGATAATTGGAAACAGGTAACTGTCTTTAGAACTATATAACTCTGTATTAATTTACCGAATTAATATTGATGTTTAAACAGAATATACTTTTTAATTGTAGGACGAGGTGGACCACTATAGAGTGGAGTATGCTTCGCGGATACTATTCAGTGAAATGAATAAAGAGAGAGATCAAGCAATTAGAGCGAGTAATGCAATAAGACTGTCGAAGCCATCCTCCGTATTATTGAGTCTGTTTTGTCAGATAAATTCTACTGATATAGAAACTGAGTAATCCAACTGGTAGCTAGTTTGTAAATTGAATAAATGCTGTAAAAAATTGCCATTTATAAACAACTTCTATTCAATGAAATTTTTTTCCATAGTTAAACTATATGTGCTGTTAAACTGTCTGTGCTGTATTCAAAAGCTGTATTACAGGTGGTAAAATATGAAGGAAAATATCAAGGCAGATATAAACACAAATTATAAACTTTTACACCCAACGGGAGTTTAATATACACCCAAGATTGCTTAAAATATACACCCAAACTGTCTGTGCTGTTAAACTGTCTGTGCTGTATTCAAAATGTATGAATTACAGGTACTAAAATATGAAGAAAAACATCAAATCAAATATAAACCCATAACCTGCGATTTTTTACACCCAAATAAAGTTGAATATACACCCTGAAATCTATCCCCCCCACCTGATGCTTTGAGACTAAAACCCTGAACCCTAAACACTTAAAACCTAAACCCTTACCCCTAACTTGTAAACCCTAAAACCCTAAATCCTAATATTATATATATGTATCTATATGTAAAATGTGAATTCACAAAAAATACACCCAAAAGAACAGTGCTTTTACACCCATATTCTGTAAAACTATACACCCAAAGAGTTATCCCCTGCTGCTGGTACCCTAAACTGATAATTCATAACATGTCCTTGATATTGGCTGGAATTTGAATGCACCACTGATGCAGCATCAAACGGTTTATCTGAATATAACACTCACATATTAGCTAAACTATTAACAAGAAAAATAAACTCAATCACCACAAATTTAAAGAACATTACTTTTACCTCGCTTAAAACTTTCGTTTTCTTCTTCTTTGTGGCATTTGCAATCTGTTTGTCCAACTTTGAACCTAGCCTATTTTTTGGACGTCCTCTTGTTCGAATCCTTGGAGGGCTCTGAAGCTCGTTAACGGATTCCAAGTTGGCGTCTTCTCCAAGTTGGCGTCTTCGTGGGATAAAGAAGATGTCTCCTTCCTTTTGGTTTTTAATGATTCCATCTCAGCCATGACGTTATCGTACGCACGGTGCAGAATTGCAATCAGCTCCTCCGATTCGGATGCAAATTCGCAAATATTTTGCGAACAAAAAACCAATTGGTCAAACCTCTTGCTTCTTGGCTCCATCAGTGGCTCTTTGTGGCTGCTCTTGATGTGTGTGTGTCTCCTCTTTACCTTCTTGCTCCATCGTTCCAGTATATATCTAGGTGACACTTGGCTTACTTGTTCAAAGCTTAACACGCTTAGTGCGTGACGACACAGTATCCCCCTCGACTCGAATAATAAGTATTGGAATTTTACCTCGGCTGCAACTGAGTCGTAAGTAACCACAAACTTGTTGAATATTGAACTGGAAACTTGTTCTCCAACTTCGTATACTGAATAGCCTAGAGCGGAATTCGTTAATCTGGTGATGCAATTCGCTTTTCCTCTGAATTGCGCTTGGACTTCCCTAAACTTTTGATGAGTGTACACATCTTGAAACTGAGCTTCAATGGAGGATTTGGTTGCACACGGTATGACCGTATGAAAATCTGCAGCATCTGATTCTCTCTCTGCTTGCTCCCTGCTTCCGAGGCAATTATCATATTGTTTGATGAACTGAATAAGTGAGCTGTTCCGGGTGATAAACTTGTTAAAAAATGAATGCATGCTCTCGCTCCTTTGTGTGCTTCTCATCCCTGCCCAGAAGTGGTGATCTAGATAGATAGGAACCCATATATGACGGTTTTCATACAGATCTGCAGAATACACCCAAACACAGACAATAAATACACCCAAACACAGACTATAAATACACCTCTGCTGCAAATTTTAAACAAACATTACCTGAAAGCCACTTGTTGTCCACAAGACCAAAATTCAGCAGAAAATCATTCCAATTCCTATCGAATGAGTCTTTGCTATGAGAGTTCCAAACAACTTGGCTCATTTCTTGTTCAATATCTGCATGTCCCTTGTACCCGTTTAATTTGCTTGGAATCTTCTTCATGATGTGCCAAATACACCAACAGTGAATTGTTGTTGGCATACAGGCCTCTAAAGCCCTTTTCATTGATGCGCATTGATCGGTGAGAAACCCTTTCGGAGCGTTTCCTCCCATGCAACGAAGCCAACATTGAAATAACCATTTGAATGATTCAATTTCTTCGTTTTTCATCAAAGAGCATCCGAGAAGTGTTGACTGACCGTGGTGATTCACCCCGACAAAAGAACCACAGACCAAATTATACCTGAAACAAATTACCATAGTGCAGAATGCAAAATCATTAGGTACACCCCAACAAATGCTTCGTATACACTCAAAAAACAGCCAATATACACCTCTGTTGCGCATTCATAAAAATACATTAATTTAGCATCATAAACAGGGGCAATTTATTACCTGTTTGTATTGTAGGTGGTGTCAAATGAAATGACATCTCCGAAATACTCAAAGGCAGCTCTACTTCTTGCATCGGCCCAAAAAGCCAGCTTAATCGATTGATCCTCCTCGAGTTCAAGCTCAAAAAAGAAATTATGATTCTTCTCTTTCATTCTTAACAAATATTTCCCAAATTCCTTTGCATCTTCTTGTTCGGAAACATTCCGCACTTCCCTGGTAATGTAATTCCTCACGTCCTTTTCGATAAAATTTAACTCGCGGTGACCCCCGGCAGCCGCAACAAATGATTGGTAGATTTTGCTTGGTCTGATACCGGCCTCCTCGTTATTCTCGATTGTACGACGAATAGACATGCTTAGTTCCCTGTGCTGTTTGAGCATATCTGCTTTACTTGGACAGTAGGGGTGTGAATGATCCAGCACAACCTTTGAAATGATCCAAGCACCGACATCCTTCAATGTGTGTATATAAATTCTTGCAGGACAATTT
This sequence comes from Arachis duranensis, assembly GCF_000817695.3. Classification (NCBI taxonomy): domain Eukaryota; kingdom Viridiplantae; phylum Streptophyta; class Magnoliopsida; order Fabales; family Fabaceae; genus Arachis; species Arachis duranensis. Next base: position 10,246,572 of record NC_029781.3, on the reverse strand, counting down.
ATACCGGCTGTTGGATTAGTCTTCTCGGTCGGAGATATTTTAGATTTCCATTTTTCCTCTCTGCTACATGTAATCAATTGATTCTTAATCTCGTTTCCCTTCCTATTTGTGCTCCGAACTCTTGTAGAAAAACCTGCAGCCTTGGCGTAGTTCCTGTAAAATTTTTCAGCATCTTCAAGGGTGGTAAAGGTCATTCCAACCTTCGGAACAAACTGGTCATCAACAACCGAGAGAGGCTGCAGAATACACCATGTCAAAAACTATAAATACACCCAATCATGTCTGATATGATACACCCGAACCGCAACAACTCAACTAAAATGACAATAAAAGCCATAAACTGTAAATACACAGGCTACAGAATACACCATGTCAAAAACTAAAAACACATCCAATCATGTCTGATATAATACACCCGAACAACAACAACTCAGTTAAAATAACAGAAAAAGCAGTAAACTGTAAATACACCCACACTTCTAGCAAAAATACACCCAAAAAAGATCTGATCTGCACCCGAGCGTCTGCTATAAATTCCAGATAATTAATCAAAACTAATACATTACATTCAATACACAGATTTATCTTCATGCATTATTTTGACAATCAATGTTCACAAATTATTCACCTACACAATGCTATACAAATTACTACAACAAAATTCATAGTAATCCTATGTAAATCAAACCGCAGGAACTTCGTTAGATTCAAATTCATAGTCCACTTCGCCTAGATTCAGCTGACAATCTGAGGTTGAATCATCCATTATCTTCAAAACGAGTTCAAACTTTGATTTCAGAAAACAAAAAATCAAATAGAAAACGAAGCTGGAGTTACAGAGAGAGGAACTAACGTAAATGACGAAGAAGAAACGAGTGAGAAAGGAGGGGAAAAGAACGATCGAAGAAACTAGGGGAAGCTTCGCGAGACGAAGAACGAGCAAATCTGCAAATAAGGAAAACGAAGAAGGAAACAAATCTTTTAAATTTGGTAGTTGTATATAGCGCGTGTATATGACGTAGCCATTGGAGCGCGTTTTAGGTTTTAGGGTGTTAAGTAACTTGTAAAGCATACAAGTGGTTAGCACTTGTATGCAGAGCTTTTCTGTTTGGGTCTTTCAAAAGGTTACTAAACGACAAAATTAACATGAAAACCTTTTGCTTCTTGGAACAGCCATATTTCGAAAGTACTTGGAATACCTGATAATTTTCCTATACTATATATACACTCTCCGTGCATGCACATATAAGAGCGGAATAATTTGGTCTATTTATAAGTAGCATACTATAAATTTTGGATTTAGATCCTCTAAAGTTTGAATTTTACTTTAGAGAATAAAGTGTGATCTCTTACCATTAATTTTATAGGTGGGGCCAAGAATAAATATAAAAGAGATTAAGAAAAGTTATTCAAGAGTAGAAGATCACATTTTATTCTCTAAAGTGAAATTCAAACTTTAGAGGATCCAAATCCATAAATTTCTATCATTTTATGATAATAAATTAACAGAAACAAAAAATTTTCTTAATTTTCTTATACTATATTTCATTTTGCATTGTAGTTCCAACTCTACCCTCCTTGCATTTAATTACTAAAATGTCTTCTGAGTTCCCGAACAATCAACCATCAATTTTCATACACTGCCCTTTCAAGTTTCAAAGTGCAGAACCAGTAACAACTTCGCTATTCACTGTTACAAAAGAAGAAAAGCACTCTTCATCTTCCTCTGCTCTTCGTTCACAGTGACATTGCTCCGATTTTTTCAGCTTAGACAAAGAAAAGGCAATAACTTTTCGAACCCCACATCCCTTTTTCTTCAAAGTTCGAATCTTTTGCCCTTGTCATGTCAATTCAACCAAAAACTGAACCTGGGTCACCCCCCATTCTCTCATCAACCAGTAACAAAAGCTTGGAGACGATGAGCGTTCCTGAGCTCATTCAAATTCTTCGAGTTAAGTGGGAAAAAGAGGATTATGACAGAGTTGAAGAGGTTTTCGTAGAAAGAGAGAAAAAACTTAAAACCAAGGCTGGTGAACTTGAAGAGCAGTTTCAGCTTCAGAGTCTAGCAAGGATTGATGCTGAGGATAAATTGGAGAAGAAAGAGCAAGAGTGTGAGAAGGTACAGAGGCTTTATGAGACGTTGTTTAAGGGAGTGAAGGAAAGTGGGTTGGACAAGGAAACCATTGAGAGTTTGAGGAAGAAGAACAAAAAGTTAGAGTGCGAGAATCTTAAGTTGTTGGAGTTGAAAAAGAAATATGAGGTTGATGGCAATGCTGTTGATGAATTAAGGAAGAAAGTGGCTGAGTTAGAGGCTGAAAAGAAGAATAATTTGGATACTATTACTGAGTTGAATGATAAGAATGGGAAGTTGGTGGATGAGAAATTGAAGGCTAAGTTTTTGGAATTGCTTGACAGGGTTGTGACATGTGAGGAAACTATAAAGGTTTGGATGAGTGATGCTTCTTTTGATGGAAAGCATGATATTAATAAAGCTGATGATCCTGGTTTTCCTTCTAAAGTCAAAGAAGAAGTGAAGGAGTTCAATGATGAAATCAATGATGGTTCTCTACCTTTGCAAAGAAATAAAGATTTTCATCAATCTCATGGTGCTGCAGCTGGTATTGAAATTCTACTCAAATTATTCTCTTATTACTAAATCAATTAGTAATGTCCATTTTTTTTATTGGTAGTACTCTTTGAAAATATTAAACGTTGTAGTGATCTTTGGATTTATTATATAATTTTGTCAGGTTTTTAGGTGTGCGGGTCATGATTATGTTTGATTGAGTCTAAGAGCAATATATTAATCTCATTAACTCATTGAACTAGTATTTTGGAAGCTGCATGCCTGCATTAACAGAAAATGTTCCCTTTTATATATATCTTAAATAACTTTGAAAGAATGTGAGGGGAAATTTCTTCTAGTGATTTTACTAAATGACACAAATTGACAACATAAATTCAATACAGAATTCAATTTACTTTGAAATCAAAATGTCATAGTGCTTTGTGAAGTTCATCAGGTTGGTGCTTCCACAAGTATTAAGTTCATAACTGCCAAGTTTACCAAATAAAATTATGTGATTATTTGTGCAATGTAAATAGAATATTGTTCCAATTTACTCTCTTTGAAGTTTACTTCTTGGCTTGATTGGAAAAGCTTAGTTACATGAGGCTTGTGGGTATAAGAAAATTCTAAAATATCATTGTTGAAATTTTCTTTATCTTTGTTGAGTAGATAAGTAAATTGATCAATTTATCCAAGCAAGATCACAGAGTTTCCTATTGTTATGTTATTCAAACTTGATGAATGCATGATTCTTATACAATAGACTTTCAATTACATGAAATGCTTGAGATTGACTTTACCTAAAAAAATGTTGCAATAATTATGGATATATATTTCATTCGAGTTATCCAATCTAGCATTCTTCAATTTCCATGTCTTTGATGCAGCTGAGGGAGGATCCAAATTTCAAAATATTATTGAGATCAGTGACAGCGACCATGACGATGATGATATCCCTATTCACGAGTAATGCAAGAAAAAGCTACCGAATCACGCAAAAGAAACCTCCCATTTTCACAATCTTGTTCTAGCAATAGGAGTGGTAGTTTTGGTTAACTCAGGTACATAGGTCCTGCATTGTTAGACTCCCTTGTAAGGTATAATTGTTCCTATACACATTCAAGTCAAATATGGTTCTAAACTTCTAACTTATCCTTTCATGGATTGAAAACAATAATGTGCAGATTGCTCTCTTTAGTATAATACATGGAAGTTTCTGTTAGTTCTTAGTCTTGAAAACATTAGCACTCATTGTATAATGTATATAGTGTTGGTTGATATGGTAATGTTTTGTATGTTATTTCTCTTTCATTTTCTGAATTTTAGACAGTGATATATATACAAATTTGTGCTTTTTTTTGTTTGTTTGTTGAGATGGATTGAAACGTTTCTAATCCTCAGCATTATATCACAAACTCACACCGTAAATTCCGTAAAATTAGCGAATAATTAACTAATAAATTAAATTTTAATAAAGGAAATTAGAAATGTGAATTTTATAATAAAATAAGACAGAGCTAATTAAAACAAAAATTTTGACGCTAATTTCAAAGAATTTGACCCAAGATTGGGCTGAACAGACCAAACCGATTGAACCGGATCCAAAATGGGTCCAAAGCGCAACCCATTGGCTCAATAACTTAATAAAGAGAGTCCTCCTCTTTCCCATTAAGCAAAGGAACGCTGAAACAAGCTAAGGGGAGAGAAGAGAAGGATTCCAACCCTAGGCCTTGATTTAATGTGGTGTGATGTGGGAATTTTAGTGCTGTGTTGGTATCTTATGATATGTTGTTGAGCTGAATATGTGTATAGGAGGTTGGATTTGAGGTTGAGTTTTAATGAAAATTGAGGTTTTAGAATTTTGTGAAAAATTAAATTTTGACCGAATTTCAGCAAGCCATAACTCGACTCCTGGACCTCCAAATTGTTTCAAATTTATTTCATATGAAAATTGGATTCGTAAAGTTTACACCGTTTGAAAAATGGGTGAAAAATTTTTTAAAACGAAAAAATTATGCGCGTCAGAATTTTGGAGGACAAAACTAAAAATTTTGTATCATTCAATATTTTAGCTGTTCTGCATAACTTGCGTACGCGACGCGACCAAACTCTTTTGAGTTTGGCATCTTGCGTACGCGAGCTGTGATTTATGAAGGAGTACGTACGCGACCACCTACACGCGACGCGACTAACCTTTCTGGGTTGGGAATTTTGCGTACGCGAGCATGGCAAAACGCACGCCCACGCGTACGCGTGGTCCCTGTTTCAACAAACCTAAGTTTTGTGTTTTAAAGCTAAATTTTGAACTTCTAAACCTCTATTTTCATTCTTTTAACCCTAAATATTATTAGTAAGCCTAGTAACAAAATGGAGTTAGGAAATGGTGGTAACTTGGGGGTGAAACAAAGTTGGAAAGTTGATGAATTATATATGGAAATGTGAATACTTGGAGTGCATATGGTGTTATGACTTTAATGATATGATTATGTAATGATTACAAATGACTATGAATGTTTTTCTGGCTTATGCACTCAATTATCTGAGATATGAGTTTCTCTGGGTAAAGTACCGTGACTTGCCACCACGTGTTCCAGGTTGAGACTCGATATTTTGTTGACCCTACGTCGTAAGGGTGACCGGGTACTTATAAATTCCCGGGAAGGTTAACCCCCATTGAGTAAAGTTTTATATATATATATAGATTGGCTTGATAACCAACAGATGAGACTCATCAGCCATAAGATAGGCATACATCATGTGCATATTATTTGCTTTGTTTGTTTGTGCATTAATTGAGAATGTCTAAGTGAATCTACTATGTTAATTGTTATATTCGCTAATTGTAGTACTTGTATACCAGCTGTGTTTGCCTTTGCTTGCTTGTTTGTTTGTGCAGTATCACTGGTGTTGGAGGATCGGAGGAAAGGAAAGGCGGGAAAGTTAGGGAGTTTAGTCAAATTTAAGGTTTGGTTAAGTTAGAATCTTAGAAGACCACCCGTTTATGGTTTTTGTTTTAGTCCTTTAAGTTTTATAATCTGAATGTTGACATTTTAGGATTGCCTCTGGTATTTTCAGAACCTTATATCTTATGTACGTGACATCTTTACCATGCTGAGAACCCCAATTCTCATTTCATACAATATTGTTGTTTTTCAGATGTAGGTCGAGAGGCATCTCGCTAGGCGTCTGGAGTTCTGCAGTAAAGTGTATTTTGGGACTTTATTTTGATATATAGCATATATATGGTCATATGTATAACTCTTGAAATAACTTGTTTTATTTTGTACCTCTTAGAAGTTTAAGGAGAACTAGGATTTTATATATGTATTTTGGACTTCGAATTATGTATATATGTATGAAAATATTTTCCAGCCAACCTTAGTTTCACAGGTTGAGTTAGGAGCTTATTATTTTGTACTCTTGACCCTCCACTCTTGTCTTCTGTGTATATATGTTAGTGAACTATAACTTTCTTGGTACGCAAGTTACGTTATTTCCTGAACGTTGCACTTTTTAATTTCGTGATTTTGTTTTACGTATTTTTCAAGGCTCCTTATATATATTATATCCTTTCAATTACTATCTGTATAAATTTTTATTTTAGAGGTCGTAATACCACATTATCTTTATTTTACGACTTAAGCATAAAACTCTCACACACAAACTATCCACTCACACATCCAACATTTTTAAGGGTTTTTATCTACCATTTGGCATTGCCAAAGTTTAAATCCAATAGCATATTAAAAAGCATGCTAATGTGTCATTTCAATTAAGCCTCATTTGCATAAAAATTCGTGCTTAATTTTGTTAGGTTGAATGATTTGGGCTGAAATTTATATAGAAGCCCAGCTCCCTAGCGAAAATCCATTGAACTAATTAACCGGGTTTGGAACATGGGCCTAACCATGACAGTAAAATATAAGAACCCATAGTAATGACTAATGAGTGTGTGAGAGAGTGTAAGACCAAAAACAAAAAAATAAAAAAGAAAAACGAAAGTGAATTTATTGGAATTTAGTGCTAATAACAGAATAAATTTTGGTGACACATTTAATTTTCAATTTAACAAGTTAATAACTAATTTTTCACAAATTAAAATTTCATTGAAAAATTTACGAATAAAATTAAAATATCCAACACTTAAACAAAATTCAAGTAAGTTGTTGTTGACCAATTAACAATTGTCACCGAAGTTAACATGTGCATTTAGGATACCTAATAATATTTACCTATTTCACTCGTTATTATGGGATCCTGCCCCCTTGATTTGGGAGCACAGCAGAAGGCACCTATCTAATATCATATATACACACGCATAGTATAAATATTTTATATTGAAGAAACATGAAAAATATGGTATGACAAAGGTTCTAAGTCAATCAAAGACATCTATACAAGCAATATATAAGTTGGACTATACTGGGTTTACATGAGAATCATGTACTAATAAAATTAATCACTAATATAAAATACATGTTAGAATATAAATATAAAATAAAAATAAATTAAACTATATATATATATTTATACATAAATATATTAATAACTGATTTTAATAGTTGATTTTAGTATATAAATAATATTTTTTATATAAGTTATAACACCTACGCAGCCATGTGGTTTATTATTAAGCCAAGTCTCTGGTGGCTATGTCTATGGTAACTAGTGGTGGCTAAGGTTACACTTTTAATTTAAAAGTGTAACCTTTCACAAAGAAAAGCGTCACCTATTGGAAAAAAGTAAATTAGAAGATTTAAGAGAAGAAATAATTAAGTTATCAAAATTAATAGATCAAAAATTAATGATTTTAACTAATGTCAACTGTAATGACACCGAATTCTTAAAATCAATACAAAATGATTTTTCTCAAAATCTTTATTTTACTATAAGTTTTATTGAAGGACTTCAAAATCCTGAAAAAACTTATTTTTCACACGGAATTTCTAAAAAATGTTACCATGGAAATGATTCCCCACATCTATATCATACTTTTAACCCACAATTAAATTCTATAGTAGATATGCTTGAAGAAATATTAACATCCATAAAATTTCAAAGAAATAAGGAAAAAGAGAATCCAAGGAAGAAAAATTTCAAAACATAATCAACATAACAGATTTAAAAGTAAAACCACCACTAAAATTATGAATATTGAAGAAAAATTAGAAGAAGTTACAATACTTTTTAAACAATTAAAAATGGCTCAAGAAAATAATATGATGGAACAAGGATTTCAAATAGAAGAAGAATTAGTAAATTCTAAAAATATAGAAAATGAAGAACACATCCTAGATTACTCAAGTGACGAAGAACCAGCAATTCCAATACAAGTAAAAAATGAAGCTGGAACATCTAAGGATAATCAATCTCAATTTAAATGGGAAACAGGTTTTGATAATTATGCTTTTAAAAAAGGGTTTATAAATAAAGATTCAAAATATGCAAAAATACCATCAAAATACGTTCCTAAAAT
>NC_029781.3:10237005-10238334 GCF_000817695.3 Arachis duranensis | reverse complement strand
ATAACAAAACTTTCATATCCTGCTAATGAATTTATAATGGGAAGATTTATAAGAGAAATAAATAGAGGAACAATTGAAAATAATTTTGGTGGAGCAACCTCTGCAATAAGAGAGGAAATAAAAGAACGTTATATGCAAGAAGCAACTCAAAAAAGATTTGCAAATATAATCAGAATTTGCTGTCAGGATAATGAGGAGATACCTAAAAAATATGGTCTTAATAAAAATCTTCAAAGAAAAAGAAAATATCAATTTAGAAGAAGAAAATACTACCCAAACTGGAGAAAAAAGAGATATTTTAGAAAAGAAAATAACAATAAAAACAAAAGACAAAGAAATAACTATTGTCCGAATAAAAAAGAAAATTGTAAATGTTGGTATTGCCAAGAAGAAGGACACTACGCAAATGAATGCCCGAAAAAGAAGGATAAAAAGGATCTTACTAAACAAATCGAATTTGCTAAGTCTTATTTCATGGAACCATTAGAAGAATCTGATGATAACTTAGACTATATTTTTGAATATGTCTCGGAAACAGACTCAGAGACTGAGTAATAATGCTACATTTATTACTATAAAAATAACAGAAAAATTTATAAATGCTTTCATAGATTCTGGGGCAACACAATGCTTTGCTAGTTCAAATATAAAACTTGATTGGAAAAAATTAAAGAAACCATTAAGAGTTAGAATAGCTGACAAATCAATACATAAAAATTGACCAAAAAGCAGAGATGGTTGAAATCTTTATTCAAATTATAGGTTCATTGTTCCATCTATATATATGTTAGATTCTGGAATGGATTTTATCATAGGAAATAACTTTTTAAAGCTATATCATCCATTCATTCAAGAATTAACATATATAGTTCTAAAAGCTCCACACGATTCTTCAATAAATCAAAAATCAAAACGAATAAAAATACCGACTACTACTATAGATAAGATCTTAAAATTTAAAATATTTTATATACTAGAAACATGTTATTTAAATCTATACTTTCAGATAAATATTCCAAAAAATAATCTTGAAATAAAGATAGAAGAACTCTTGGATGAAATTTGTGCTGAAAATCCTTTAGATATTAAAAATACAAATAACGAATTAGTAAGCATTAAATTAAAAGATCCCACAAAAGAAATAAATGTTCCAAATAAAATTCTTTATTCCGCAAGAGATAGAGAAGAGTTCTTTTTAGAATGTAGAGATCTTTTGGAAAAAGGAATTATAAGATTAAGTAAAAGTCCTCATGCAGCTCCAGCCTTTTATGTCGAAAACAATAATGAAATTAAAAGGGGAAAACGAAGAATGGTAATAAACTATAAGAA
>NC_029781.3:10234430-10235294 GCF_000817695.3 Arachis duranensis | reverse complement strand
CCCACTTTGGGTCCAATTGGCCCGGTTTGGCCCGTTCGGTCCAATCTTGGTCCGAATTCTATAAAATTGGTACCAAAATTCTCGTCTCAGTCTCCTCTATCACATTTAGCCATAAAAATCACATTTTAGGCTTTCTATAATAAATTCTCATTTATGAGTTAATTAGTCGTTAATTAACCGGGTTTTACATAGTCAACCTATTTTTAATGAAGAAGAAGAATGCTTGGTTCCAGCACATCAAGTGATCTTCATGTCCGTCTTCCCAGGAAATTTTCAACCAATTGATCAAGTTCAAGATTTAACAATCTATAGTCATGAAGGAAGACTAGCCAACGCACTAGCAAGGGTCTTCGAAAGAACTCAAAAGATAACAAGGGAATCTCACACAAGAATCAATTATAAAAGCAGAAATGCTTTGCTTGTGTCTAGTAAAAGGAATGAAATTGAAGAAAGAGAGATGAGACTCTTAGTAGAATTTGAATCAGCATTCTACAACTTATCTGGACTCTTAGAAAAGCTCCCCGAAGGGATAAAGAGGAATCTCTGCTATTTGATAAAAGACAGAGAAGACCACAAGTGCCAGCTATGTGTCTCAGAAAGCAATAATGAAACGGAATCAACCCACATGATAAAGGAAGAAGACAACGCATCTGAAGGTCACATGATGAAAGAGGAGGACAGCACATCTGAAGCATCTCTCAACATTATTGCATAGTGACGTAAGCGCTTAGGTCATAGAGCACCAACAATGTAGCTGGTGCAAGAGAACAAACAATGACGTAAGCAATGACGTCATAAGAAGGGTAAGGATGGGAATTGTCCATCAGACCCAACCATTATAAATAGGTTGCTTAGGCAATTGTA
>NC_029781.3:10226382-10229080 GCF_000817695.3 Arachis duranensis | reverse complement strand
AAGTTAAAGATTAAAGAAGAAAATTCTGAAATAAAAGAATTAACAAAAAAGGTCAAAAAATTAAATGAAACCCTAAACACTGAGTTATGACAATAAATAAAGAGAAAATATATGTAACCTATCAAGACAAGAAATAAGAGCTCTTTGAAAGAGAAAATCGGTTGAATTATTTACAGTTTTCTGAAATAAATCAAAGAGCATTTGAAACTCTAAAAATAATCTATGACAAATTGAAAGGAGAAGTTGAAGTGTTAGAAAAATTAATAGAATCTCTAGAAAATAATGATGAATCGATGATAGAATCTGCAGAAATTCTAAGATAACTAATGAAGTATACAAAGATTGAAAGACCAGAAAATAAAATAAAAAGAAAAAGGGCGAAAAAATTAAAAAGTAAAATAAAGGAATACAAAAGGGAATTAAATAATCTTCAGTTCGAAATTAATGACCTTATAATAAAAAGGATAGAAATAAGAACAAATATAAACAAGTTGGAGCTAAACTTAAAAAATTTATAAATGTCTGGAACACCATATTATGATTTAAAAGAATTAAAGCTGTTAAAAGAAAAAATGGAGAAGGAAATTGAAAAATTAAACAGATACTTAGAAACAGGAGAAAGTAAAGAAATAAAAGAAGTTATTGAGGATTTGAGAAATTATATTAAAGAAAAAGACAAACAGATAAAAGATTTTATATACAATAATCTATGCAAAAAAGAATATTATAAACTAAAACAAGATTGAAAAATTATGGTCAATACTTTTTATAAAGCACCTATACAAATAGAAATTTCGAAAAAGAAATTAAAAGAAAAATCCAAATTAAAAATTTGGTATCAGAGCCAAGTTAACGATTAAGGGTAACACTTTCTCTTTAAGCAACACTTTTAGTGATACGCTTTTAGTTACCAAATGTCCACAACTAATTGGTAAACTTCTTTGTAATCACCATAGGTACAATAAGATGATAGGTACCATAGAAGGCACCTTATTATTATTGTTGTTGTATACAGTTTTTTTTTATTATCATTATTATTAGTTAGTAGTTAATTACTTCCAAGTTTTAAAGATGTTATTGTGAGTCTATTTCTTCAATTGAAAATATTTAATTTAAATAAATAAAATTTGCCAAAAACTACCACGTGTAAAATTTTCCTATAAATTAAACCTTTAATTCATTCTATGCTATACAATAAACTGAATAAAGTGCACAACATGTATTATAAAAATATATGTTACATTATGTATGAAAAAAAAATTAAATACACAAAATATTTGTAACATAATCATATTAATAACTTACTCATAATATATTTTAGTGCAAAAATATCAAATGGAATTATTAATTTAGTTTAAAGAGATAAAAAATTAAATTTGTTATTACTTAAAAATATTTTACTATATATTAAATAATGTGTTCATTAGTTTTCACTTTACTGTAAAAATTATCTAGATCATAATACTAATAGTATATCATAGGGTTATTATTATTAATGTATTAACTGTATTTTAAAATTTATTATTTATATATTTAAAAATTATATTTGAGAATTATTTATTTAGTTTTATAATAAATAATATTTTTAAATTTGAATAATTTATTAATTAGTTTCTACTTATTATACCATATATTTAATAATTTATTAGAAAAATAATATTAATATAATAAATAAAAAATAATTTTAAAAAATATTATTTAAAGAATAAGAAGGACAAATAATCTCTAACCAATTTAAATTTAGAGATAATTAGATCCCTAACCATTTTTAAACCTGACACATCAGCATTTTTTGTTCAGAATTGACGAAAAAATTCTTACAAAAATCGCGTTGTGTGACAAAATTAAAAAATAAAAACCAAAATAGATCAATTTTATTTTGAGAGATCACGTTATCATTCTTAAAAATGGACAAAAACCAAATTGATTGTTCATTCTTATTATCGGTGCATTTAGTTCATAGATTAGTATTAGAGTAAAAGTACAATCAGATTCCTAAAATTTTTGATCTTCCACTATTTAAATTTTAAAGAACAAAATGTATTAATTTAGTTCTTTATAATAGCATATACCAATTACGTGATATTTTTCTATTCATTGATGGTATAAAATTTAAAGATATTATTTATATATACGTTATTTATTACGATGTATTTATTTATAAAAGATTGTGATATAGATAATAATTTTGAAGTGAAATTTTATTTATTTTAATAGAATTTATGATAAATAAAAAATAATTAATAAAAATTATATAAAAATTTAAGAAATAATAATTATTTTATTATCTAAAATTATATTATTTTTATATTTATGTAACGGTAATGGGACATGTTTTATAATAAATAATAAAACACATAGAAAATTTCATTTCGTTTCATACAATCCATTAACAGAAGAAGATACATGTCCATTATTTATTATAATGAATAATTTAATTAGTATTTTTTTAAAAAAATTAATTAATCCAAAATCAAAATCTTCAAAAATTTAATTATCACTTTACTATTATTATTATTAATACAGAAATAAATAGAATTAATAAGTTAAGTATATTAGTTAATTATAATAAAAAATACAATACAAGTCTCATATACTCTTTTTTTTGTTATATATTAGTCTAAGTCATAAGTCACAAAGATTTTTCTTTCTCTATTAGTATAAATAATCATATACTCTTTTTTTTTTATTAAATTGA
>NC_029781.3:10221767-10224828 GCF_000817695.3 Arachis duranensis | reverse complement strand
TATAAGATAAATTAATTTTTTTATAAAAAATTAATTTATCTTAAATTTTTTTAAAATAATAAAAATTTATTATAAATAAAATATTTAATTTAAAATTAGATAAGAATCTATTTAAATATTTATTTTTTATTTTATTTATTTTTAAAAAAATCCGCAACTTGAGAATCCGATAACGACGATTTAGTGGGTCATTTTGGGTGCAGAAGACTTTGGAGTCATTGCTTAAACACTTTATTGGCCTCAGGTACATGAAGAGATATTATTGGCGAGAAGATTTAATTTGTTCTAAGTGCATAAGCTGAATTGGCTATCCATTTAAATCTTCCAACCGATTTTAATGTTAGATATTATTATCTATGTACAAATACTAATCATACTAATTAACCAATTAAGGTGGCAGCGAATTAGTCAATTACAGTTAATTATTAGTTGAACCGTAAAAAAATTCATTAAAAAACAAAAAATTAATTAAACTCATCATCCAAAGTAAGTTTGACACACCCTTCAGAATAAAAAATACGAAACTTTCTCTTTTTTTCCTCTCATTATTAATAAACATCCAAAATATAAAAAAAATCTAAAACCAAACAAAATAAAAAATTTAAGATAATTGAAAAATAAAATCTAAACTTAACAAAAAAGCTATATTTAGGAGAGATCAAAGGAAGAACTTTATGTCTAGAGGTCAAAATTTCAAGGGAGGAGCGAGGCTATGTTCCACAACCACATCAGGATCAGAATAATTTTTGAAGATTCAACAATAATAACAACAACAAGGATGAGGCAAGAGAAAGCAGATTCAGAATCCTCCTAACAACTTGACATGTAGGAGATGTGGAGCATATCATCTGAATACTCTGTGCAGAGCTGATTTGGGTGTATGCTGTTACTATGGTGGAGTTGGGCATCTGTCCTGAAATTGTCTGGAGAAGAAGAGTCAGAAAGCTGGGAGAGCTCAATAGTAGGGATGCGTATTCATTATGATGGCGGATGGTGCTAAGAGATCGAACACTCTGATCAGAGGTAATTGTGAAATTGGTGACAAAACCTTAATTGCTTTGTTTGATAATGGGGTATCACATTCATTTATATCGTTTAAGAAAGCTAGTGAGCTAGGATTGAGAATATCCATGTTAGCATATAATTTTCAAGTAAATACTCCTGCCTCTAAGGCTGTCGTGACTAGGTTAGGTTGTCAGCAAGTTCTATTTAGAATTGAACACCGAACTTTTGTCCATGACTTGATTTGCTTGCCGATAACTGGACTCGATCTAATTCTGGACTCGGATTGGCTATCAAAGCATCACATACTTCTAGATTCTTTTGACCGGTTAGTGCAATTGTCTGAAGGTTCAAAAGGACTGGTGATGGCAAAGGAATATTATCTGAATTATGTTATGGTGGACTATAGTGGGACTAAGCGAATTTTTTGAGAAATTTCCTGAAGACTACTTGAATTTCCTCCTTCTTGAGAAATCGAATTTGCGATTGAACTGGTGCCTGTAGTCGGACTAATTTCAATTGCGCCCTATCGAATGTTGCCTTTGGATTTGGCTGAACTTAAAACTCAGCTAGAAGAGTTAATGAGTAAGAATTTTATTTGTCCAAGCGTTTTTCTGTGGGGAGCACCGTTGTTGTTGGTGAAAAACAAGGATGAAAACATGCGGTTGTACGTAGATTATAGACAAATGAACAAAGTAACCATGAAGAACAAATACCCACTATCGAGAATTGATGATCTAATGGATCAATTGCAAGGAGCTGGAGTCTTGTTTAAGATTGATTTGAGATCTGGTTATCACTAGATAAGGGTAAGAGATGAAGATATCCTTAAGACCGCTTTCAAAATTTGTTATGGCCATTACGAGTATACTGTAATATCTTTTGGGTTAACAAATGTCCCTGCAGTGTTCATGCACTATATGAACCGAATATTCTATTCTTTTCTGGATAAATTCGTCGTCGTCTTCATTGATGACATTCTAATCTATTCTAAGACTGAGGAGGAGCACGCGGAACACTTGTGGATCGTCTTACAGATTCTAAAGGAGAGAAAGCTCTAGGTAAAACTGTCTAAGTGTGAAGTCTGGAAAGAGGAAGTGAAGTTCTTGGGTCATATGGTGAGTAAGCAAGGAATAGCTGTGGATCCTTCAAAGATTGAGGCAGTAACTGAATTAAACATATTCTCTAACTTTCCAAACCTCTTTAACACATGTTTAGGGTTCGTTAGCGAATTTTTAAGCTTTGGAACAAGGGTAAATATGTTAAATGAGTTAAGGGGATATTGAGAACGATTTGCGAAGTGATAACTAAGTAATGAGGTGTTGGTAATGCTGAATAAGAAGTGATTGATAAAGATGATGATAATAATGATGAATTATGATTGAATGAGATATGAATTAATGGTGAGAATGACATTGATAAATGATGAACTAAAATCTATTTGGGATGAGCATTTGAAATTATCTGAGACACGAGTTTTCCTGGTAGACGCAGTGGCTTGCCGCAACTTGCTCCAAGTTGAGATTCGATACTCTGTTGAACCTCTGTCGCAAGATGTGACCGGGAACTTTAACTCGACGAATTCTCCCATGGGCATGCATATATATATAAATTTGAGTTTGAAATTTTTCCGTGGATATTTTTTAGCTTGGGGATGCGCGCACAGAGGGACTATCCAATGTTAGCTACCGGACATATCGGGTTTGGCTATATAACCGACAGATGAGACTCATCATTCGTAGGACAGGCATACATTATATTCATTTGTATGTTTTGCTTGATCGGCATTATTTTGGTTTGCCTAACTGCTTAACTATGCTTATCTACTAATTGCTCTACCTACGGTATGTGTAACCTATTTGTGCTTTTTTTGTTTGATTTGTATGTGTATGTATCTAAGATACCCTCTTTTGGCGGAGATGTGAAGGTTGTTCCACCCTGTGGTTAGGAGGTTTGAAGACAGAAGGTGCAGAGTTAGACTAGAACTAGAATCCCTTAGATAGAATACCGAATTTCTGATTTAGTATAATCTGTAAGTTAAATATGAGTGTTGGAGTTC
>NC_029781.3:10214515-10221756 GCF_000817695.3 Arachis duranensis | reverse complement strand
TATGTGGACACCTTGACTATACTAAGAACCCCCAGTTCTCATTCCGTACATATATTGTTGTTTTTTAAATGTAGGTCGAGAAGCACCTCCCTAAGCATTCTGGAGTTTCTTTGAAAGCGAAGAACTATTTTGGGACTTGATGTTTTGTATTTTTCTTTTGTGTGTGTGTGTGTGTGATGCAAGTCTAGAGCTCGATATTTGTATCTTTCGGAACTCTTATCTTTATGTATATATTTTAGCCTTCTTTTCGATCTTGTTTATCTAATTTATGTTTATCCAGACGAGTGTGATGCGACTTTCTATTTTGACTTTGCTTAACTTTTTATTCAAGGTTACCTAGTTATAATTTTCTTCAACTATATTTATATACGTCTTTTTTTTAGAGGTAGTAATATCTCGCCACCTCTACTTTACGATTTAAGCGTAGGGCTCTGTGTGGCTGGGTGTTACAGAGAACATCTATAATTATCTAGTTTATAGTATTAACTTATGCCTAGTATATCGTTTAATAAGTTGTTATAAAATTCAATTACCATTATTATATAACGAGTATTACGGATTTAATAAACTCCAGAGGCAAAAAAAATAATCTAAAATCATTTTAAAAACATCTAAAATCTAACAAATGAAACATTCAAAATTATTGAAAAAAGAACATCCAAAACATAACAAAAGAAAACATTCAAAATTATTAAAAATAAAAAAAGCATCCGAAAATTAAGAAAAAGAAATATCTAAATTATCCAAAAATAATATAAAGCCTAAAAAGAAGAAAACATACAAAAAACATCTAGAACTTAATAAAAAAACATAAAAAAACAGAATATAGACAGAAGAAAAAGACGTACGAACTTCGTTGTTGGAAAAGAGAAGGGAGACGCCGAAGGATTTGAAGGTATCACAATAAAAAAATTTAGAAAGAGTGATGCGATGTCACGATGAGCAGAGTTGCACACGAAAGACACAGCGAGAAGCGTTCAAGAGCGAGGGCGCGACAACGTAGCAAAAAAAGTTAAAAAAAAGGTACGATGTCGCGACATGAGAAGTTGGAAAGAGAAGTCTCACCATAAAAAATTGAAGTGAGAGAGCGCATGTCTTTTGAGCGCAATTCTAATTTTTAAAATTTTTAGATTTTTTAAAACATTAGCCGCTTGATTATTAGCCAATTTGCTGCGTGCCATATAAATATACTTAGGTGATTTATACTTTTTCTTTTGGAACAGTTATAATATGGAAAAGTATGAGGAGACAATAGCTTTATTGTACAATGCATACAATGGGGGTTTAATTGAAATTAAAATTAAATTATGGGTACAAGTATTAATTATAAAGATTTGATAATTTGAGTTTTTTGAAAAATTAGGATTTAGTTATATAAAATCCAAAACCACGAACATCTCTCTCTGAAGGGCATGGACAGACCAAAAACGCAGCTTCTCCTGCCGACGGTGATAACGCATCTTCTCCCTGGCTCGTGTCTTGTCACCAGAAGTCCGCACCGGTGAACTCCCAGCAGCGCATTCTGGTCGTCCGGCACGTTTTGACGGCACCGCATCAAGTCCACCTGCGAGAAACCCCAGTGCAACCCAGCAGCGGCTGAGCTCTATGCCGCTGCAACGTCGCCTCTGCTACTCCTCTCTTTTCATTCTTCCCCTTTCACCAACGTAGGTTCCATGCTTCCTCCTTCCCGTGTTCTTTCGTTTATTTATGTTAACTAATTTTTAAATCTGCTTTTAGTGTTTAGATTAGGCTTAGATTAATGGATTGATACTTTTTGGATTCCAAAATGTTTGATGGCTGGTTTTTTTGATTTGATTGCTGCATAAATTGAGTGGAAAATCCTTGTTTACATATTGTGCACATCATATGCTCGATGAAATGCCTGAGTGAAACTTTTTATTTAATTCCTATGTTTGGCCAGCATTTGTCTTAAATTTTGTTATCTTTAGGCATTCCGTCGCAGCTGGCTTGCGTCTTCCTTGCGACGTCGGCATTCGCAAGTTAGAGGGATTACAAGTGGAGTCATGCTTGAGACGTCCATCACGCCTTGGAAGAGCATAAATGGAATTGAATTTCATTCAACCGCTATGTGGTGTTCTATTGGTCGTCAGTAACGGAAATTCATCAAATTCACATAACAATGATCCCAACCATTGCGTAAAAGAGGGTGAGGAATCCAACAAGGTAAGCAATTTATGTGGGGGCATGCATAGTGGATGGTTATTTGTTTATGATTTTTATTCATTCCACTTAGTGAAAGTAGGGGGGCTCTTTTTTATGTTAAATGTTTCAGTAGATGCAACAGAAGCACTCCGCATGCAACCACTTCTATGGTTTTATTAAATTCTTTTTATGATTATATGGACGAAGAATTCGCATGTGATAATTCAATGTCATGTATATTTGATATGTGCAGAATTTGCGTGTGATAATGATTCCAAAGCTCCACTGGAACCGTATTAGTGAAGTATATAATATAAAATATAGCTAATGGAGATGTGGTTATTTAGACTCTCTGTAAAATAATTGTTAAATATTCAAGAGATATGAATTCATGGTTGACTAAATATTTATCCTGCATATTTAGATTAACTATATTTATATGATGAATAAATTAGATAGAGAATAAATTAAATGTCGCTCCGGTACATGATTAAATTAATCCGACCTTGCACGATTATTTAGTACATTACTATGCAAATAGTTAATTGTTGTCATCTTTTTGTGTTGTTTAGCAGGTGGTTCCTCTGGAGGCCTCTCAAAATATGGAATTTGGCTGTTCCGGTTTGTCGGCATGAGCGCCAACAAGCTGGTAGTTACATGTGTTTGTTAAGCTCATTCGAGCTGGTAGTTACATGTCTTTGTTAAGCTCATTCGGCAGCAGTTAGAATCTGTTGGAAATGGTTTCGAGTACCTTTAATATTTTTCTTCATGGATATAGGATTTCAATAGTTATTCATTTGTCAGCAATTGTAGATGAAGATGATATTTTTCAAAGACGCAAATGCCAAGTGTGATGCTTTTGTTGTTAGCAACGGGTGGCTTTATTCTCTAAAGATATTGGTATCCGGTGTGTTCGTAATTGTTGCAAGAAACTAGACTTGATTAATTTCAATAAACCAATTTAATCTAGATAAGTTCCGATGCTTTGTTGTATAAGGAGCTTGATTAATTTCATTCGGTGTGCAGCTAGTCGCTTTAGATAGTAGTTATATGTTTATCTTTACTTATATGTGTTGGATGTTCATTTATGTATGAAATCGAATTTATGTATGAAATCGAATGTTTACTGTAACTGTATACGTGGATGGTTGTTTTCGGGTATTCAACCCTTGTAAACTGTAGCAGGTACTCAAAACAAATTATAGTATATTGGTTCAAGAACAGTGATAATGAAGTCAACACTTATCAGATTCAAGTAATGTCAGCTTGAAATACAAAAGAGATATCCCTGTACTAAGAAATAGTATACTGGATGTTCGGTTCACCATGTATCTAGATGGTTACTTTCATAAGAAAAATAGATGGTCATTTTCGACTCACTCGTCAGTGTCATGCTTGAATTCTTTTACACCAACAGATTCACATAAGTTCTAAAAAAAAAAGGGATTCACCACAAAAATGTCATCCCAATGTGTCATAAATAAATTCCAAAGACTCTAACTAGTATATAAGGTAAATATTCAAATCTTATCAAGTACGTTATCTTAAGTATGCTAAGTTTTTTTTCTTTTGAACTTTCTCCCTTTTGGCAATCCTTCTGTACGCTATTTCAACGTCCTCGTGCTCGGAGCCGAGAATGGTGATCTCACTTCCTTTTTACCCATCTGATTTATAGCTTGGACTGTAGGAGAATGTATGATCACCGTGAATAAATACTCACTCAATAGGTTCTCTGCAATCCAAGTGAATATTCTTTTCAGTTTATAATCAAGTAAGAAAAATTAAAATAACATGAGACATAAAAATTGTATTCATTCCAGCTGCTAATAAAAAAAATAGCAGCCCCATATAGAGAAAGGAAATCTTCAGCAAGAATTTAACTGGATTTAGAGACCAAATCAACCAATTATAAATACAACAATGAGCATGGTAAATAAGAATCACACAGCACAACAACATATTATTACCAAACAACAATGGCTACAGCAAAAAATAACAACCACAAAATGAATTAAAGTAACCATCTGTTTCAGTAAACGTCAGGACTGAATATCTAAGACTAGAACCTGCTTTTCAGCACCATATATACACTAGTTTACGTAGAAAACAGAGACTCTTTTAGCATTACCTTTTAAAAAGGTGCTGTCACTACAATCAAATCAAAATAGCAATCTCCATTATGAAAAATGACCATCCAATTGCCTGAAAAACTAACCATCCGACATATAATTGATCTCATCATGTGTACATCGAGTTAGTAGCAAATACAAAAAAAAAAGAATACATCTAATACCAACGCAACAACGATATATGCAAGTACTAATTAATTAAGGAAAAAGAAATAAAATAAAATTTTCTCGTTTCTAACACTCGACTCTCATTCTATCCTCAATTCCAGCAACAATCTAAGATGCTCTCAAAATCAATTTCAGGAGCATTTAACAATAAAAAATGATCTCATAATATATATAGTGACATAAATTCAAAGACGATCACTCATGAAGATCAAACCTCACAATTTTCCTTTTGTAACCATCTATAAATGAGATAAAAAACTAACTCATGAAGACATAGCAGCAAATACGAAATTCAACCATCCAATCCACTATCAAAGCGACCATCCAAGTTCTACAAATAAAATTATTAATAACCCATGAGGAGGAGCACAGCCATCAATTACAAACACACCAAACACAACCACATATCATACACGGTCTATCAAAATAAAGTATCCCAATTTAATAAGTAATTTAATAACCTATTTGGTAGTAGTTAGTATAATAAATCATTTGTTATTTTCAATAAAAAAATGAGAGATGAAACTAGCTAGACAATAGACAGAGTAAGTAAACAGAGACAAGACAGTGAAAAATCATAGTTTTGCAACCTAACAATTAAACAACCATAAGGCAAGTATGGAAGTTGGTGGAATGAGTTAATCTGACTTCTCTTTGAGAGTCCGAAAGAAATTTACTTTATGTAAAGCTGCAGGTAAAATAAGTTACCATGAGTTATAGATACATACATATATGTAATTTCTTCTTAGTTACTCAAAACTCATGCATTTAATGAGGCATATTGCAAAGAATGACTTATATAGCATATTAATAGCAACCTTTGCTATGATCAGAATTTGCAAATATAATCAGAATTTGCTGTCAGGATAATGAGGAGATACCTCAAAAATATGGTCTTAATAAAAATCTTCAAAGAAAAAGAAAATATCAATTTAGAAGAAGAAAATACTACCCAAACTGGAGAAAAAAGAGATATTTTAGAAAAGAAAATAACAATAAAAACAAAAGACAAAGAAATAACTATTGCCCGAATAAAAAAGAAAATTGTAAATGTTGGTATTGCCAAGAAGAAGGACACTACGCAAATGAATGCCCGAAAAAGAAGGATAAAAAGGATCTTACTAAACAAATAGAAATTGCTAAGTCTTGTTTTATGGAACCATTAGAAGAATCTGATGATAACTTAGACTATATTTTTGAATATGTCTCGGAAACAGACTCAGAGACTGAGTAATAATGCTACATTTATTACTATAAAAATAACAGAAAAGTTTATAAATGCTTTCATAGATTCTGGGGCAACACAATGCTTTGCTAGTTCAAGTATAAAACTTGATTGGAAAAAATTAAAGAAACCATTAAAAGTTAGAATAGCTGACAAATCAATACATAAAATTAACCAAAAAGCAGAGATGGTTGAAATCTTTATTCAAAATTATAGGTTCATTGTTCCATCAATATATATGTTAGATTCTGGAATGGATTTTATCATAGGAAATAACTTTTTAAAACTATATCATCCATTCATTCAAGAATTAACATATATAGTTCTAAAAGCTCCACACGATTCTTCAATAAATCAAAAATCAAAACGAATAAAAATACCGACTACTACTATAGATAAGATCTTAAAATTTAAAATATTCTCTATATTAGAGACATGTTATTTAAATCTATACTTTCAGATAAATATTCAAAAAAATAATCTTGAAATAAAGATAGAAGAACTTTTGGATGAAATTTGTGCTGAAAATCCTTTAGATATTAAAAATACAAATAACGAATTAGTAAGCATTAAATTAAAAGATCCCACAAAAGAGATAAATGTTCCAAATAAAATTCCTTATTCCGCAAGAGATAGAGAAGAGTTTTCATTAGAGTGTAGAGATCTTTTGAAAAAGGAATTATAAGATTAAGTAAAAGTCCTCATGCGGCTCCAGCTTTTTACGTTGAAAATAATAATGAAATTAAAAGGGGAAAACGAATAATGGTAATAAACTATAAGAAAATGAATGAAGCAATTATTGGTGATGCTCATAAACTTCCAAGAAAAGATTCTATTTTAGAAAAAATCAAAGGAGCAACTTGGTTTTCATCTCTTGATGCAAAATCAGGATATTGGCAACTTTGTTTAGACGAAGAAACAAAGAAATTAACTGCTTTTACTTGCCCAACAAAGGAATCAACAAGTGTGTTGCTTTATGAATGGAATGTATTACCATTCGGATTAAAGCAAGCCCCAGGTATTTATCAAAGATTTATGGAAGAAAATCTAAAAGAGTTAAATGAATTTGTTTTAGTATACATTGATGATATACTAATTTTTACAAAACAGGATAAAGAAGATCATCTTCAAAAATTAGTAATAGTTTTAGAAAGATGCAAGGAAAAAGGATTAGTTCTTAGTAAAAAGAAAGCAAGAATAGCAAAACAAGAAATAGAGTTCCTTGGATTAATTCTATCTACTCAAGAAAAGCTAAAACTTCAACCAAATGTTCTAGAAAAGGTAAATTTATTTCCTAATAAAATAGAAGATAGAAAACAATTACAAAGATTTTTAGGGTGTATAAATTATATTTCTGATAAGGGATTTTTAAAGAATATAACAAAATACACTAAAAGCTTATTTTCAAAAATAAGTACTAAAAAAGTATGGAAATGGGATGAAAAAGATAGCATACAAATTCAAAGAATTAAAGAATTATGTGAAAAACTTCCAGAACTTTACATTCCAGAAGAAAATGACTACTTAATAGTAGAAACAGATGCTTCAGACATAAC
>NC_029781.3:10199607-10212420 GCF_000817695.3 Arachis duranensis | reverse complement strand
TAGTGACGTAAGCGCTTAGGTCATAGAGCACCAACAATGTAGCTGGTACAAGATAATAAACAATGACGTAAGCAATGACGTCATAAGAAGGGTAAGGATGAGAATTGTCCATCAGACCCAACCATTATAAATAGGTTGCTTAGGCAATTGTAGAAGGCATCAAACAATAGAAAGCAGAAGGCTAAGAGTACTCATATGCTAGGAGAGCAAGGAGGAAGCGGCCGAGGCGATTCTATATTTTGAAGAAGAATTCCCTTAGGAAAAACCAATTCTAAACTCCCCTCTGGAGTTAGTATCTACAATCTCCCCTCTGGAGATAAAAACATCTTATGTAAAATATACTAAATAAAGGAAGTTTTTCTCCAGAAAGGTACGCCTTTATCCTAATTTCTTAGTTATGAATTATTTAGAAAGCTTAGAATTAACAGAAGAATCTGATTATTATAGATTAACTGCTTTATTAGATAACGAAAAACAGGCTGTTCTAAAAATAGAATTAAATCTCAAATCAAATGAAAATTTTAATAAACAAAATCTTTTAAAAGAAGTTTTTAATAGAAAAAATATAATATACTATGGAAAAAATTCAACTTGAAGCCCCTATAAAGATAAAATCCAGAAATACCAAGATATAAAGCTATTGAAAACCCAGTTCTTTTACTAAAAGAACCATCAGGAAAATTAGTTTCATCGAATTTTCAAATAAGAGAATTCAAAATTAATAGCCCTTTAAGTTTATCTAAGTTAAAGATTAAAGAAGAAAATTCTGAAATAAAAGAATTAACAAAAAAGGTCGAAAAATTAAATGAAATCCTAAACACTAAGTTATGACAATAAATAAAGAGAAAATATATGTAACCTATCAATACAAGAAACAAGAGCTCTTTGAAAGAAAAAATCGGTTGAATTATTTACAGTTTTCTGAAATAAATCAAAGAGCATTTGAAACTCTAAAAATAATCTATGACAAATTGAAAGGAGAAGTTGAAGTGTTAGAAAAATTAATAGAATCTCTAGAAAATAATGATGAATCGATGATAGAATCTGCAGAAATTCTAAGATAACTAATGAAGTATACAAAGATTGAAAGACCAGAAAATAAAATAAAAAGAAAAAGGGCGAAAAAATTTAAAAGTAAAATAAAGGAATATAAAAGAGAATTAAATAATCTTCAATTCGAAATTAATGACCTTATAATAAAAAGGATAGAAATAAGAACAAATATAAACAACCTGGAGCTAAATTTAAAAAATTTATAAATGTCTGGAACACCATATTATGATTTAAAAGAATTAAAGCTGTTAAAAGAAAAAATGGAGAAGGAAATTGAAAAATTAAACAGATACTTAGAAACAGGAGAAAGTAAAGAAATAAAAGAAGTTATTGAGGATTTGAGAAATTATATTAAAGAAAAAGACAAACAGATAAAAGATTTTATATACAATAATCCATGCAAAAAAGAATATTATAAACTAAAACAAGATTGAAAAATTATGGTCAATACTTTTTATAAAGCACCTATACAAATAGAAATTTCGAAAAAGAAATTAAAAGAAAAATCCAAATTAAAAATTTGGTATCAGAGCCAAGTTAACGATTAAGGGTAACACTTTCTCTTTAAACAACACTTTTAGTGATACGCTTTTAGTTACCAAATGTCCACAACTAATTGGTAAACTTCTTTGTAGTCACCATAGGTACAATAAGATGATAGGTACCATAGAAGGCACCTTATTATTATTGTTGTTGTATACAGCTTTTTTTTTATTATCATTATTATTAGTTAGTAGTTAATTACTTCCAAGTTTTAAAGATGTTATTGTGAGTCTATTTCTTCAATTGAAAATATTTAATTTAAATAAATAAAATTTGCCAAAAACTACCACGTGTAAAATTTTCCTATAAATTAAACCTTTAATTCATTCTATGCTATACAATAAACTGAATAAAGTGCACAACATGTATTATAAAAATATATGTTACATTATGTATGAAAAAAAAATTAAATACACAAAATATTTGTAACATAATCATCATAAGAAAAAAGTTTAAAATATATCAGTATATTGGTGTTTTAATAATTTTAAATCGTTGATTTTAATATTATATATATATATTTTATAATTAAAATCAACGATTAAAAATTATTGAAACACCGATATAATAGTACACTTGAAAGCTTTTCCTCACATATAATATAGAGCAATGCTAGAGGGCCAGCAATTTTTGTGATTGTTAGCCATCAATTAGCCATCAATGATGATTTGATGGTGTGAGATTTCATCCAATGGCTCACCTTCCTCTGCTGATTACATGTTGGCCAAAATTCAACAAAATTACTGGTCCCTGAACTTTTCCTATAATATATACACTCTCGTGCATGCATATATAAGAGCGGAATAATTTGGTCTACTTATAAGTAGCATACTATAAATTAAAAAAAAAATAAATAATTACTCCGTGAGAGAGAGAGAGGGGTTAATTATATTGTTGTTTCTTGGTCCATAGAGTAAATGAGTTTTAGACATTATTAGCTAGCCAGCAGGTTGGAGTAGGTGGATATGTTGCACGGTTGCACCAGAAGCGTGCTTTGCATTTCTTTATATTATTACTATTCACATAAAGTTTTTTAACTTATTAGCTATTAAAGGGATTGGTTATTTAATATTTAATGGCGAGTGGCAGGCATGAAACTTAACACCAAATCAAGAAGTTAAATAGTTTAGTGAGTGAGAATTTAAATGTCTTCATGTCACCTCAAAATCTCTTCTTTGTTGAAAAAACATAATAGGTTTTGTTACCTCAATAGTAAGAGCAGTTGCACAGAAGAAATCAGATTGAACCCAAAGAGTTGCTGTGTTAGACATGCCTAATTCTTGCCCCTCCATTGAACCTTTATCTGATGCCTTAGTGCTATTTGTAATAACAGGTAGTAATAATATGGCACTGCCAATTTCTGTTACATTTATTTACGTCAGTGCCATTCATCGTTATATTATTAGGTTTACGGTTTACCTATAAACTAAATATATGGCTTGCTTTTTGGCACATGCACTCTTTCTCTGCATAAATCAATTCACTATTAACACATTATTATTTCTTAGCTTATATTTATAATCATACATACATATCCTGAAATCTAAATTGTGCATGACATATTCATGTTATTATTCTTTACTAGAATATTTGTATAAATTTCAATAGCAAATTCTACCATATATCAAACTAGGAGGGTGTTTCTTGTAATATCTCTTTTTATTTACTCTATATTTAAAAAAATTAAAGATCAAATTCTAAAATTTTTGGTTATAGATATTTTAAAATTATGTTATGAAATATTTTTAAAAAAAATTTAAATTAATAAAAAAAAAGTATAAAATGATTATATCTTTAATATTAAAAATACATAAAATGATGACAATACAAAAAAAAAAGTTAAAATTGGATGTAAAAATGGCAATAATTATGTACTTGTAAATCTCAGGATAAATATAATCTTGACTCTTTATTGGCGATTATGGTTGTGGCAAAAGGTGATGATGTTGGTAGAAATATGATTAGTTGGGATGATCTAATCATTGATGATGAGAATCTCTCATCATACGATAATGGTGGACAAGTTATTGTGGTTGATCAAGGTCGTAATGGAGATTCAACAACAGTTCAAGGTAGGGGCGAGCACGGATCGATTTAGTTCGGATTTATAGTAAAATTAGAACCGAATCGATCAAAATGTAATTGATTCGGTTTAGTTTAGATTTACATTTTTTTGTACATGTACCTGAATCAAATCAAACCGATTACAAACGGATTGGTTCGGTTTAGGTAATTGGGTACCCGATGACTTTAAAATTCATAAAAAAAATCAAATTTTTATCTTAAAAATTCAACAAGTACAATAAACATGTAACATCAATAGAAATAATCCAAACATGTTAAACACTAAATACATTAAAAACTAAACTCATTAAAATCTAAACATATTAATAATAATGAATAATCATTGTCTAATAGAAAAGCTATTTATATATATATTTTATTATTTAATTAATATATAATTGAGTTCGCGGGTTGGTTCGGATTCCACATCCCCAAATCGATACTCGAACCAATCACTAACAAAAGCCATCGGTTTGGTTCGGGTTGAACCCAATTATCCGTTGGTTCCAAAACCAATTTAATTGATTCGATTTGGGTTCGGACGAGTAATCGGGTACCCGCTACCTATGCTCACCCCTAGTTCAAGGTGCTGTTGATCAATAATGCTAGGAAACCAAGAGGAGTCCAGCCAAAAACCTACCAACTCCTATTGGGCTGGGACCAGGAAGCCCACTTCACCTCATCAACCTCCAAAATTCACCTAGGTAAACAAAATTAACCTAACTAAACCCTCTCTTCTCTTTTCACCGTTTCACCGTAGCAGAACTCCAAAACCATCCACGACAGTGCCACATTATCGTGTTCATCGTAGGACATTTTTCTCCGTAATGCTTCCATCCCATCAACGTAGTCACTGGCGCATTAATAGGAGTCTCGCCCATCTTCGCCGCAGCGACGTCGTGCCATCCAGGTGCAAGGAATAAGGGGGTTCTTCTTCTTACCAAGAGTGCATCGCTGCTGCTGCATGTCGCTGTTGGCAGCGCCATTAAAGCCTCTCTGCTATGCTCTGACGAACATAGTAGGACTCCCCTACCCCAGCCTCGAAACATCGCTTGACATTACTTATTGGTTAGTGTTTAATAATTGGTGTTGATTGATGTAGGGTTTGAGTACCATAAATGATACTTGTTGGATGTTGCCTTTGATTTGGGTATAATTAAGGATTTGTTAGATGTTACTTTTGATTTCATATGCAGGTTTTATTAAAGAATTCGGTTATGGTATTTCATTTTGCTAGATGATCTTTTCTATTATATTTGCATTCTTTAGGTGGGAACTATTGAATGTATACTACATTAATTGATTTTTTCCTAAAATTGATTTTTTTCAACAAGATGTCCCTGATTTGTTGCTGCAGCTTAGCATCATACATAAACATAGATTTTCTTTCATACTTCATATGCATTTCAACTTGTTCTATTATCATATGCGAATGCATCTTCAAAACAATTTTACACTTAAATTTGAGGTGTTGTTAGATTCTACGTGTGATCATGGCTTTTAAATATGAATCAAATTGTGGTATTTCATATTTCAAAACATGAACTTGAGGTATGTTTGGGTAATACTAAACTCAGCCCCCTGTTAGTTATGAATAGCAATATGTGAAGGATTACCATGTGTTCATAACACGAAGCGAAAGAAAAGAAAGTAATCCTAAAGATCTATTTTGTGCTTAAATTTTATTCTAAAAATATAATATATAGATCAGATATAAATACCTTTAGACGCTTTAGTAAAAATCACTTTCTTCTTCGATAGTACGAAGGCGCTATGTGTATCCACACCGAGACCAACCTTTGCTGTCAACTATTTGACTAATGGACATCTGATCTAAATTGAGAAACCTCTTGCAACTCTTTGCACGCCATAAAATTCTTGTCCAAGAATCAGACTCACATACGTTTATGTGTGTAGAGGTAAAGGAATAAAACCCTTGTGTTTTATTCTCTTCTCTTTTTCATCTTTTCCTCTACTCTTGGCATACATATATATAGTATGAGATTTGTTACTGATTTTAAATTTGAATCTCAATTCAAATTTAAATCATATATTGAAATTCCAAATATGAATCTTTCAAATTTATGAATCATATCATAACTCAATTTGAAACAGAATCAATTAGGATCTCATCCAAATTTAGAAATAGAATACTAATTATTCTCAAATCTCATTTAATATTCTCAATTATCATATTATTATTACATTCTTGGTGCTAGTAAAGAATATAAAAATATTCTATTTGAATTAATATAATTATTTATTTGATTAAATCAAAACAATAATTAAATAATTCCACAGCAAAGATTAGAGCACTCGTTAGTGTGTGATCCCATAGGTTCAATACTAAGCAGATAGTAAATTAGTCATACTATATTTACTAATCAAGGTTGGTGTCTAGCAACACTCCTCAACTACCCGATAGTATGAAGTAATATATCTTTACTAAGAACCTTAGAAGAACAAAGTATAATTCCTTCCATCTTTCCAGCTCTTGGTTAACCCTTAGAGTATGGTTTAATTGTCAAACTCTAACTTGTTACCATTATTATAATGAACTGTGAATGACTTAAGAAACTCATTTCTTCATTCATTCAATCCCCTTGGCCAATGTTTTATTCATCTCAATCATTATAATCATAGAGCTCAAACTCTTTACCGAGAGTTGACGGATTCCTTATTGACTAATCATTAATTCTACAAGTATTTAAAATCATACCCAATATCCATTCAACTAGCACCCTAGGATATTAGGTGTCCAGAATCAAAGTATAATAAATACATTGTTAATTATTATGACAGTCGCAGGTCAAAGAAAACTCTATTACTATGTTCATCTTGAGAATATCCTATTGACAAATATACGGTAATTATAACCATTAGGAATTCTCAAAGTGAGTCAGTTCAATGGTCATATCTCTATATACACCATCTATATATATAATTTAATAAATGAGATCTATTAATCTTCATCCAACAAAGACCATTATTTATATATTGATCTTTTCAGATTATTAATGTCCTTTTTAATAATCCTATGACCAAGAACAATTTAGATTAAATTATAAAAGATTTATCTCTGAATATTATGATCACCATCACAATGATAAATCTCTAAATTTAATCAAGGACCTTATTATATTAGCATTTTAATATAATAACAATAACAAATTATTTGACACGTAATTAATTGGATTGTGGTCATATTACTTATTTCTAACAATATGATCTTGAGATGTTTGTGTGTCTTTGGCCATTGGTTGATCCTAGTTTGCTAGTTTTATTCTTATTTTTTTCCCCTTCTCTTTGACCCTACTTACTAATTATATCCAATTAAATGTTAGTCAATGGTTTAGTGGAAGATTGTAATTGATTATATTGTACGCATGCCAATTTTTGTTGGTTTCATTAATTGCGGTTTTAAGCAGGACAATATTTTAGATAGTGAGAAAAAATGGTGATTTATATAGCATGACCAAAATTTTAATTCATTTGAACAATCACTTTGGTAAGAATTTCTATTATATTTGCATTCTTTATGTGGGAACTATTGAATGTATACATTAATTGATTTTGATTCTCACGGGATAAAAGCTAATTTTCTATTTTGCTTTATAATATAGTGTTCTCTCACATGCTTGCAAATTGAACTTGGTTTGCATATATATTTTCCTAAATTATTATTTGATTCAAGATAGTTTACTAGGATTGTGTATTTGATGTGCACAACAGTTTTATACTGATTTAAGAAACAAATTATATGTTCACTATTTAAACTTGAACTAAATTGCTGACATGTTTTCCCATTACATGAATTCCTGTTGTTCATTATTTAAATTTGAACTAAATTGCTGACATATTTTTTTCACTACATGAGTTCCTGTTTGTATGGCTAGTTTAGTTTATAGTTTCAGATTTGTTAGCCAACTTTAGATTCCAATTAATTTCATTCACTGAGATTTGTTTGTGATCAAGTTGAAGACAAATTTCATTCACTCAAATTTAGTTTATTCTTTTCACTGTCATTGTTATAAACGGTTGGATTTCATCTACTTTTATTTCTTTATTCATTGACAATTTTTTGTTCCAATTATTAGAATAAGTTAGTAAGTTACCACAAGTCCTTAGAACTGGTATTTTTTTTTAAACATTCAACTTAAGCAATTGTCTTTAGTTCATTGAATGTTTGAAGCCTTCTCGATTGGGTATTTAATATTTATCACTTTTCATACGAAATGGATCATTTTAAATATGAATATATACTTAATTAAAAACTATCATTTTGTCTCATTCAAAAAAGAACATTACATAAACTATACTGCAGAGTAATTACTAATTAAGGAGTTGTTGGTGGAGGTAAATTATTCATGATATTAACTTGACAAGAGAGTGGTTGTTTCAGATGTAAGAGACAATAATGGACATTTGTAAGTTGTAATAAGGTAATTAAATTATCGAAAATATATCATTAAAAAACAAAAAATAACTTAAATTTATTTTATTTAATATTTATTAATTATTACTAAAATTAATAAATATTAAATAAAATAAATTTAAATAACGGATAATAAATATAATCCATTAGACCATTATGTTTTATCTTTCTTCTTTTTTGTTTTTGATGGGTTAATAGACAATAACAGATGATACTTGGTTAGTGTCGAATAATTGGTGTTGATTGATGTAGGGTTTGAGTACCATAAATCAGACTTGTTTGATGTTGCATCTGATTTGGGTATATTTAAGGAATTATTAGATGATCCTTCTGATTTGGGTTTTATATGCTATTACTTGATTGGGGTTTTATATAGCAGCAACAACAGTGTATAATTAAGGACTTGTTGGATGTTGCTTCTTATTTCATTTGCAGGTTTTATTAAAGGATTTGGGCATGGTATTATGTAACTATTTTTTGTGAACAAGCACCAGGGTTGTGTTGCCGAAAAGTAAATCAAGATGGGAAAAAAGGTAAAATGATATTTACCAATATTGACGTGTCATTCCACATTATCCTATTTGTGACTTACAGCTACTGTTGCCATTGACAGAAATTATTAGAGTCGCGATGCTCACCCAACTACATTCATGACATGATGAACAAGCTAACTAGAAACAACGACATTGAGAAGCTTGCGGAGATTGATGAAACCGGATTCAGATTCTTGAGGCTTGTTCTGAATTGGTCTGTGAAGCAGGCCATCATGGTTCACTTGGCCGAGTCGTATGAGGTTAAGACAAGAACTTTTATACTCGACGTTGGAAACATCTGCCTCAATGCGGAGTTAATCGGGTGGGTTTTCGACATTCCGTCTAGTGGTAAGTTTCGCTCTCCGAATTACTTAAGTGTGTCATAGGCATATTCATGCAAATATCATTGGGTATATATATTTTACCTTGCACTGACGAATGGGAATGTTGTAGGCGATCCATTCCCAACCCTGGATGATGAAAATTTGGCCCATGTGGCCATCAAAAAGAGGTTCCATAGACGGACAACAACTAAACTCTGGGATTTGGTTTATAGCTGTCCTATGGCAACAGAATCAGACAGGATGGAGTTTAGAAGATATTTTCTACTTGTGGTAATGAAAATGTTCCTGTGCCCTACAACACAACAGGTAATTTCGTCATGGCACATTTACCCCGTCTTGGATGTTTCTGATTCTAGAAGATTCAACTAGACGTTACAAACTCTAAAGTGGTTTGATATAATAGTCGAGAAGTATAAGCTCAAAGGGAACAAAACTTGTGAGGGATGCATGTTCGTCATGCTGGTAGGACACATTCAATGACTATTAATAAATTGAGCATGTCATTTTTATTGTAGAGCATAACTTGTTCCCTTCTTCTATCCAGGTACTCTATTTTTAGCGGTTGTAATATGGTCAGCTTGACAACGGTCATGAACATGAGCCATGGCTCACTGCGTGGACCTCGAAAAGTCTAGAAAACAAGGCGCAATATATTATTTTCGAGGTACTTACTTCTTTCTAGAAATCGGTTACTTTATACCAGTGTGTCAGTGGATGCTGCTTCTGAGAGGCAGCATGATATTTTTTTCTTTACTAAATGGTTGTTTCTACATATGTTTTCCGATTTCAGATGTGTTAGTAGTTGGGGATGACTCCATTTTTTTAAGATGTCTATGGTTTTTTTTGTGTGTTTCTGGTTTTTGTGTTAGTGATACTTGGGTATTTGATTTTGATCCATGATTCTTTTCATTTCTTAAATCGGGGGCACCTCTTGACTAGAAAGGAAAAAAGTGAAGACGTAGAAGACCGATCATCTCAAGCTGAAAGGAGAAAAGCAACAACAAAAAAATCACAACCAAAGCGTGGACGAAAAGCTTCGATTGCACTAAGGGTAAGCACATATTTATGACTTAGCGTGTTAATAAATTGACTTCAGTATTATTTATTTGATTCACACTATTTCTACAAACAGGAAAGCTCTATCGGCAGAGAGAGCGAGCAGGAAGCAATGGAAAGATGACCAACTGGAAGCACAACAAATCCACCTCCAACTAGAAAATGCTCACGGTGCGTGGAGAGATTGAAAACTAGCCCGAAAGTGAGAATACATTTATGGT
Organism: Arachis duranensis; assembly: GCF_000817695.3. Lineage (NCBI taxonomy): Eukaryota > Viridiplantae > Streptophyta > Magnoliopsida > Fabales > Fabaceae > Arachis > Arachis duranensis. The sequence goes on along the minus strand of NC_029781.3, from coordinate 10,202,171 downwards.
TGTATATGGATTAAATTCTAGACTAGTTTAAGTATTTTCAAAAGGTTGATTTCAATGTAATTGGATTTTTCTTAAGTAACACATTCGATGTGCATAAAACAGATAAGCAGGTCAGCTACTAAGAAAAGGAGGGGTTAAAAAGGACCGACCACGTAGGTCCAACCCAAAGTCATCTGAAGAAAAAGATCTCCCAATGATCCCAAATGATGACGAGGACAATGAGCCTCTTGCTAAGAAGAGGTGCCGATTGTTTCATCAGGGAGTTGACCAACAGAAAACAAGTTCGGAGACCTCCGATGGCAACCTCAATCAGGAAAACACATCCCATGAAACAACTGACTCCAGAGTTTCCGATGCAGACACACTCTCCGTAGCAATAGTGCAAACATCAAGAATGTGAATTCGACGGGCAAGTTTCCTATGCAAAACTCCTTTTTTTGGGATCTATTTTGCTCGTTAGGGAATTAGGAAATGTATGCATACAAAATTTATTTTTATCTAACATTGGTTGATTTTGACGCAGTAACCCTGATTTCTTGTCGATGCGAGATCCAGAGACCGAAAGAATATGGGAATACCTTGAGCAACTTCAGTACACGGAGCCCCTGTAGACCGTGATGCCAACCACTCCATCTTGCAGGACACCTAGTCCACCGAGCCCCTGGATTTTACCCGGAATGACTCTGATGAAAAAGAACCCTACCCAGTGTACTCCTATAAAGGTGCATCCATTGCTAAAGGGGCGAAACCCCGATGAGGATCATGAGGATTGAGTGCAACGATAGGCTGTCAGTGCATCGTTGGGAAAAGAGCAGGCCGTGGCATCGTATGAAGGAAGGCTACATCTAGTACAACTCCGAGAGGACCTGTGCACACTGCAACCTCATTGTTGGGTCAACAGCAATGTAAGTAGAACATACTAATACTTTGCTAGAATGAATGAAGTTCTTAATAAAAAGAATCTCTCATAAAGATGACCCTAACCAATTAAAATTGACTGTGCAGATTGTCCAGGGGATGTGTTTCACTTTTAATGACTCAGAATCATCACAATTTACGGATGACTTTTACTGTATTCCTCCAAAAAATTTGGTATGAATGATTTTGTGGATTTTCAGTGTTTAAGATTTGTGTACTTGGTGCACGAAATCACAATCACACTTTTGTAATTCTGCTCAACTAACCAGCAAGTGCACTGGGTCGTCCAAGTAATACCTTACATGAGTAAGGGTCGATCCCACGGAGATTGTCGGCTTGAAGCAAGCTATGGTTATCTTGTAACTCTTAGTCAGGATATCAATAATTCTCAGATTTAATTGTAAAAAGTAAAAGAACATGAAATAAATACTTGTTTTGCAGTAATGGAGAACAGGTTGAGGTTTTGGAGATGCTCTATCTTCTGAATCTCTGCTTTCCTACTGTCTTCTTCTTCATGCACGCAAGGCTCCTTCCATGGCAAGCTGTATGTTGGGTTTCACCGTTGTCAATGGCGACCTCCCGTCCTCTCAGTGAAAATGTTCAACGCGCTCTGTCGCAGCACGACTATTCATCTGTCGGTTCTCGATCATGTCGGAATAGAATCAGTGATTCTTTTGCGTCTGTGACTAACGCACCACAATCGCGAGTTTGAAGCTCGTCACAGTCATTCAATCCCTGAATCCTACTCAGAATACCACAGACAAGGTTTAGACCTTCCAGATTCTCAAGAATGGCCGCCAATGGATTCTAGCTTATACCACGAAGATTCTGATTAGGGAATCTAAGAGATACACACTCAATCGAAGGTAGAACGGAGGTGGTTGTCAGGCACACGTTCATAGGTGAGAATGATGATGAGTGTCACGGGTCATCACATTCATCAGGTTGAAGAACAAGTGGTATCTTAGAATAGAAGCAAGCGTGATTGAATGAAAAACAGTAGTAATTGCATTAATCCATCAAGACACAGCAGAGCTCCTCACCCCCAACCATGGGGTTTAGAGACTCATGCCGTAGAAGATACAATATAAAACATGTAAAGTGTCATGAGGTACAGATACAATAGCAAAAAGTCCTATTTATATTGAACTAGTGACCTAGGGTTTACAAGAATGAGTAAATGATGTAAAAATTCACTTCCGGGGTCTACTTGGTTTGTGCTTGGGCTGAGCATTGAAGCTTTCATGTGTAGAGACTTTTTCTGGAGTTAAACGCCAGCTTTTGTGCCAGTTTGGGCGTTTAACTCCAACTTTTGTGCCAGTTCCGGCGTTAAACGTCGGGAATTCTGAAGCTGATTTGGAACACCGGTTTGGGCCATCAAATCTCAGGTAAAGTATAAACTATTATATATTTCTGGAAAGCCCAGGATGTCTACTTTCCAACGCAATTGAGAGCGCTCCAATTGGGCTTCTGTAGCTCCAGAAAATCCACTTCGAGTGTTGGGAGGTCAGAATTCAACAGCATCTGCAGTCCTTTTTCAGCCTCTAAATCAGATTTTTGCTCAAGTCCCTCAATTTCAGCTAGAAAATACCTGAAATCATAGAAAAACACACAAACTCATAGTAAAGTCCAGAAAAGTGAATTTT
>NC_029781.3:10197434-10197877 GCF_000817695.3 Arachis duranensis | reverse complement strand
ACTCAGATAGTGTTATTGATTCTCCTAGTTGAGTATAATGATTCTTGAGCATAGCCAGTGTACGAGTCTTGGCTGTGGCCCAAAGCACTCTGTTTTCCAGTATTACCACCGGATACATACATGCCACAGACACATAATTGGGTGAACCCTTTCAGATTGTGACTCAGCTTTGCTAAAGTCCCCAATTAGAGGTGTCCAGGGTTCTTAAGCACACTCTTGTTGCCTTGGATTACAACTTTATTTCTTCCCCCCTTTTTTTTTCTTTCTTTCTCTTTTTTTTCACTGCTTTTTCTTGCTTCAAGAATCAATCTGATGATTTTTTTCAGATCCTCAATAACAGTTCTCTTTTTCCTCATTCTTTCAAGAGCCAACAATTTTAACATTCTCAGAACAACAAATTCAAGAGACATATGCACTGTTCAAGCATTCATTCAGAAAGCAAA
>NC_029781.3:10191206-10191595 GCF_000817695.3 Arachis duranensis | reverse complement strand
TGGGCGTTTAACGCCAACTTTTCCCCCTTTTCTGGCGTTTGAACGCCAGAACTGGGCAAGGAATGGGCGTTTAACGCCAGCTTTTCTTCCCTTTCTGGCGTTTGAACGCCAACAACATTCCTCTCTAGGCTCTTACTGTCCTCAGAGGGATTTTGAACAGTAGTTTGGTTGTCCTCTGTCAATTGTTCCTTGTTTGACTTTTTACTCTTTTGAGCAGAATTATTCAGGGTCTTCCCACTCCTCAATTGAACTGCTTGACATTCCTCTGTTATCTGTTTAGATATTTGCTGTTTTGCTTGATTCAACTGCAGTTCTATGTTCTTGTTAGCAACTTTAGTTTCATGGAGCATCTCTTTAAAGTCTGCTAACTATTCTGTCATCAGGAGCAA
>NC_029781.3:10189940-10190654 GCF_000817695.3 Arachis duranensis | reverse complement strand
TTCATTATCCTCTTGTTTAAAGCCTTGGATGTCCAGTCTTAACTGTGTCATCCTTTTTGGCGGGTAAAAATGATTCAGGAATTTGTCTGACAACTGTTTCCATGTCTTTATGCTTGCTGTAGGTTGGTTATTCAACCACCTTATTGCTTGATCTTTTACAGCAAATGGAAACAATAATAGTCTGTAGACATCCTGATCTACCTCTTTATCATGTACTGTGTCAGCAATTTGTAAAAACTGTGTCAGAAACTCAGTAGGTTCTTCCTGTGGAAGACCGGAATACTGGCAATTTTGATGCACTATGATAATGAGTTGAGGATTTAGTTCAAAGCTGCTTGCTTTGATGGGAGGTGTACAGATGCTACTCCCATATGCAGCTGTAATGGGGTTAGCATATGACCCTAGAGTCCTTTTGGACTGATTAATCCCACTTAAGTCCATAATGAACAAAAGGGAAATGAGGATGATTGCAAGGAGATAAATTTTGTGTTTTTTTTTATTTTGAATTTACGAAAAAAAATAGAATAAAATAAAATAAAATAAAAATTCGAAAATAAAAAAGAAAATAAGATCAAAGCAAATTGAAAACTGAATCAATGAGTTAATTAAAAAGATTTTGAAAATAGCAATTAGAAAGATATGATTGAAAAAAATTTTATGAAAAAGATTTGATTTTGAAAAGAGGAAAGAGAAAAACACAAAAAGACACCAAAC
>NC_029781.3:10187605-10188878 GCF_000817695.3 Arachis duranensis | reverse complement strand
TGGTTTGGGCCATCAAATCTTGGGCAAAGTATGAACTATTATATATTGATGGAAAGCCCAGGATGTCTAGTTTCCAACGCCGTTGAGAGCGCGCCAATTGGGCTTCTGTAGCTCCAGAAAATCCACTTCGAGTGCAGGGAGGTCAGAATCCAACAGCATCTGCAGTCCTTTTTGGTCTCGGAATCAGATTTTTGCTCAGGACCCTCAATTTCAGCCAGAAAATACCTGAAATCACAGAAAAACACACAAACTCATAGTAAAGTCCAGAAAAGTGAATTTTAGCTAAAAACTAATAAAAATATACTAAAAACTAACTAGATTACACTAAAAACATACTAAAAACAATGCCAAAAAGCATACAAATTATCCGCTCATCACTTGTCCCCAAGCAACTGAAAATCAAATAGGATAAAAGGAAGGGAATATACCATAGACTCCGAAATATCAATGAAACTTAGCTCCAATTAGATGAGCGGGACTAGAAGCTTTTTGTCTCCGAACAGTTTTGGCATCTCACTTTATCCTTTGAGGTTCAAAATGATTGGCATCTATAGGAACTCAGAATTCAGATAGTGTTATTGATTCTCCTAGTTAAGTATATTGATTCTTGAACACAGCTACTTTATGAGTCTTGACCGTGGCCCAAAGCACTCTGTTTTCCAGTATTACCACCGGATACATACATGCCACAGACACATAACTGGGTGAACCTTTTCAGATTGTGACTCAGCTTTGCTAGAGTCCCCAATTAGAGGTATCCAGGGTTCTTAAGTACACTCTTTTTGCTCTGGATCACAACTTTAACCGCTCAGTCTCAAGTTTTCACTTGACACCTTCACGCCACAAGCACATAGTTAGGGACAGCTTGGTTCAGCTGCTTAGGCCAGGATTTTATTCCTGTGGGCCCTCCTATCCACTGATGCTCAAAGCCTTGGATCCTTTTTATTTTACCCTTGCCTTTTGGTTTAAAGGGCTATTGGCTTTTCTGCTTGCTTTTTTTTTCTTTTTTTCTTTTTTTTCTTTTCTTTTGTATTCACTGCTTTTTCTTGCTTCAAGAATCAATTTGATGATTTTTCAGATCCTCAATAACATTTCTCGTTTTCCATCATTCTTTCAAGAGCCAACAATTTTAACATTCTTAAAACAACAAATTCAAAAGACATATGCACTGTTCAAGCATTCATTCAGAAAACAAAAAGTATTGTCACCACATCAATCTAATTCAACTAGTTTCAAAGATAAATTCGAAATCCTGTACTTCTTGTTCTTTTGT
>NC_029781.3:10183223-10187544 GCF_000817695.3 Arachis duranensis | reverse complement strand
AGTGATGGATTCATAGGACATTCATAGCTTTAAGGCATAGACACTAAGATACTAATGATCATGTAGTGAAGACACAAACATAGATAGAACATCAAGCATAGAAATCGAAAAACAGAATAATAAGAACAAGAAAATTAAGGAATGGGTCCACCTTAGTGATGACGGCTAGTTCTCCTTCTTGAAGATCCTATGGAGTGCTTGATCTCCTCAATGTCTCTTTCTTACCCTTGTTTCTCCTCTCTGATTTCATGGAGGATAATGGTTGCTTTTGTTGAGGTCCATGAGTGGGCTCTTTTGTTTGCTCCATCCTCTTTCTTAATGATGGGCTTTTGAGATGAATCTCTCCATCTCTCATGACTCGGAGTTGGAAGCAACTGCCTTCCCTTTCCTATTCCTAGAGGTTTCTCCGGCCTTAAGTGCCATCTATGGTTATGGAAAAATAAAAAGCAACGCTTTTGCCACACCAAACTTAGAAGGTTTGCTCGTCCTCGAGCAAAAGAAGAAAGAATAAAGGAAAAGAAGAAAATAGAGGAGATGGAGAGGTGTGAGTGGTTAAGAGGTGATGGGAAAGAGAGAGGTCTGAGTGGTTAAGAGGTGATGGGGAAGAGTATTTGGGGAAGGGTATTATTGGAATGTGTGAAGAAGAGAGAGTGTGAACTGAGGTTGGTGGGGATCCTGTGGGGTCCACAGATCCTGAGGTGTCAAGGATTTCTCATCCCTGCACCAATTAGGCTTGCAAAATGCCCCTTGCTGCCAATCCTGGCATTAAACGCCAGGTTGCTGCCCCTTTCTGACATTTAACGCCAGCTTCCTACCCTTTTCTGGCGTTAAACGCCAACTCTGTGCCCATTTCTGGCGTTAAACGCCCAGAATGGTGCCAAACTGGGCGTTTAACGCCCAATCTGCTGCCCTTACTGGCGTTTAAACGCCATCAAGTTTCTCCTCCAAGGTGTGCTATTTTTCATTCTATTTTTGCTTTTTCAGTTGTTTTTGTGACTTCACATGAACATCAACCTACAGAAGACATAAAATAACAATAGAAGCTAAATAGATAGAATTGGGTTGCCTCCCAACAAGCGCTTCTTTAATGTCAGTAGCTTGACAGTGGGCTCTCTTGGAGCCTCACGAATACTCAGAACATGATGATGGCCTCTCAACACCAAACTTAGAGTTTGGTTGTGGCCTCACGAATCCCTGCACCACGAATGTGGGGGTTTTATTTGACTCTGTATTGAGAGAAGCCTTTCATGCTTCTTCCCTTTCCTGTCTGCAAACCATGGTACTTCCTGAATGGCGAAGAGTTGCTCATCCAGAAAGGTTTCAGAGATCTCAATAGGAGGGTGGGGCGCTCCTGCTACTGGTTCTATCCGGGACAGGTGATCAGCTACTTGATTCTCTGTCCCTTTTCTATCTCTTATTTCTATATCAAACTCTTTCAGAAGCAACACCCATCTTATGAGCCTGGGTTTTGAATCCTGCTTTGTGAGTAGATATTTAAGAGCAGCATGGTCAGTGTACACAATCACTTTTGATCCTACTAGATAGGATCTAAACTTGTCAATGGCATAAACCACTACAAGTAACTCTTTTTCTGTGGTTGTGTAATTCTTCTGTGCATCATTTAAAACATGGCTAGCATAATAAATGACGTGCAAAAGCTTGTTATGCCTCTGTCCCAACACTGCACCTATGGTATGGTCACTGGCATCACACATTAGTTCGAATGGTAATGTCCAGTCTGGTACATAGATGACTGGTGCTGTGACCAGCTTAGCTTTCAGAGTCTCAAACACCTGCAGACACTCCTTATCAAAGATAAATGGCGTGTCAGCAGCTAGCAGATTACTCAGAGGTTTGGAAATTTTTGAAAAATCCTTTATAAACCTTCCGTAGAATCCTGCATGCCCCAGAAAGCTTCTGATTGCCTTAACATTGGCAGGTGGTGGTAATTTTTCAATTACCTCCACCTTAGCTTGATTCACCTCTATTCCTTTGTTCGAAATTTTGTGCCCAAGGACAATTCCTTCAGTAACCATAAAGTGACATTTTTCTCAATTTAAGACCAGGTTAGTCTCTTGGCACCTTTTCAGGACAAGTGCTAAATGATCAAGACAGGAGCTGAATGAGTCTCCAAATACTGAGAAGTCATCCATGAAGACTTCCAGGAACTTCTCTACCATATCAGAGAAGATAGAGAGCATGCACCTCTGAAAGGTTGTAGGTGCATTGCACAGACCAAAGGGCATCCTTCTGTAGGCAAATACTCCAGAAGGACATGTGGATGCTGTTTTCTCTTGGTCCTGAGGATCTACTGCAATTTGGTTGTAACCTGAATAGCCATCCAAAAAGCAGTAGTATCCATGACCTGCTAGTCTCTCTAGCATCTGGTCTATGAATGGTAAAGGAAAATGATCCTTTCTGGTGGCTATATTGAGCCTTCTGTAGTCAATACACATACGCCACCCTGTAACAGTTCTTGTAGGAACCAGTTCATTCTTTTCCTTATGAACCACTGTCATGCCTCTCTTTTTGGGGACAACGTGGACAGGGCTCACCCAGGGGCTATCAGAAATAGGATAAATAATCCCAGCCTCTAGTAACTTAGTGACCTCTTTCTGCACCACCTCCTTCATGGCTGGATTTAGCCGCCTCTGTGGTTGAACCACTGGCTTAGCATCATCCTCCAATAGGATCTTGTGCATGCATCTTGCTGGGCTAATGCCCTTAAGATCACTTATGGACCACCCAAGAGCTGTCTTGTGTGTCCTTAGCACTTGAATTAGTGCTTCCTCTTCCTATGGATTTAAAGCAGAGCTTATGATCACTGGAAAAGTGTCACCTTCTCCCAGAAATTCATATTTCAGGGATGGTGGTAATGGCTTGAGCTCGGGTTTAGGAGGCTTATCCTCTTCCTGAGGAATTTTCAGAATTTCTTTTATTTTCTCTGGTTCCTCCAGGTCAGGCTGAACATCTTCAAAAATGTCCTCTAGCTCTGATTCGAGACTCTCAGTCATATTAACCTCTTCCACCAAAGAGTCTATAATATCAACGCTCATACAGTCATTTGGGGTGTCTGGATGCTGCATAGCTTTGACAACATTCAACTTAAACTCATCCTCATTGACTCTTAGGGTTAATTCCCCTTTTTGGACGTCAATGAGGGTTCGTCCAGTTGCTAGGAAAGGTCTTCCTAGAATGAGAGTTGCACTCTTGTGCTCCTCCATTTCCAGCACTACAAAGTCAGTGGGAAAGGCAAATGGCCCAACCTTGACAATCATGTCCTCAATTACGCCTGATGGATATTTAATAGAGCCATCAACAAGTTGGAGGCATATTCGGGTTGGTTTGACTTCTTCAGCCAAGCCAAGCTTTCTGATAGTGGATGCAGGTATTATGTTGATACTTGCCCCAAGATCACATAGAGCTTTCTTGGTACAAGTACCCTCTAATGTGTATGGTATCATAAAGCTTCCAGGATCTTTAAGCTTCTCTGGTAAGCTCTTTAAAATGACTGCACTGCATTCTTCATTGAGAAAAACTTTTTCAGTTTCTCTCTGATGAGCGGATAATTTATACGCTTTTTGGCATTGTTTTCATATAGTTTTTAGTAAGTTTAAGCTACTTTTAGGGACGTTTTCACTAGTTTTTATGTTAAATTCACATTTCTGGACTTTACTATGAGTTTGTGTGTTTTTCTGTGATTTCAGGTAAATTCTGACTGAAATTGAGGGATTTGAGCAAAACTCTGAAGAAGGCTGACAAAAGGACTGCTGATGCTGATGGAATCTGACCTCCCTGCACTCGAAATGGATTTTCTGGAGCTACAGAACTCCAATTGGCGCGCTCTCAACGGCGTTGGAAAGTAGACATCCAGGGCTTTCCAGCAATATATAATAGTCCATACTTTATTCGAAGAATGACGACGTAACTTGGCGTTAAACGCCAAGTACACGCTGCTGTCTGGAGTAAAACGCCAGAAAAACGTCATGATCCGGAGTTAAACGCCCAAAACACGTCATAACTCAAAGTTTAACGCCAAGAAATGCCTCTACACGTGGAATGATCAAGCTCAGCCCAAGCATACACCAAGTAGGCCCCGGAAGTGGATTTATGCATCAATTACCTACTCATGTAAACCCTAGTAGCTAGTCAAGCATAAATAGGATAATTTACTATTGTATTAGACATCTTTGGTCTCAGTTATGTTTTATTCTTCATCTTAGGAGATCAGTGATCACGTTAGAGAGGCTGGCCATTCGGCCATGCCTGAACCTCCTTTGCTTATGTATTTTCAACGGTGGAGTTTCTGCACACCATAGAT
>NC_029781.3:10180522-10181821 GCF_000817695.3 Arachis duranensis | reverse complement strand
AAAAATTATATCTTTTTCATTTTTTTCTATTTTTCGAAAATTTCAAAAATCTTTTTCAAAATATTTTCAAAATCTTTTTCTTATCTTTTTATCAAATTTTCGAAAATTAAGCTAACAATTAATGTGATTGGTTCAAAAATTTGAAGTTTGTTACTTTCTTGTTAAGAAAGGTTCAATCTTTAAGTTCTAAAATCCTATCTTGTAGTTTCTTGTTAGTTAAGTAATTTTTAAAATTAAATCTTTTTTCAAAATATCTTTTTCAAATATATCTTTTTATCTTTTTATCTTATCTTTTTCAAAAACTTTATCTTTTTCAAAATTTGATTTCAAAATATCTTATCTAACTTCTTATCCTCTTATCTTTTTCAAAATTTGATTTCAAATCTTTTTCAATCAACTAACTAACTTTTTGTTTGTTTCTTATCTTTTTCAAAACCACCTAACTACTTTTCCCTCTCTAAATTTCGAAAATTCTCCCTCTCTTTTTCAAAAATTCTTTTTGTTTTAAATTTTTAATTTTAATTACATTTCATCTTTAATTTTCGAAAATACTAACCCCTTTTTCAAAATTTATTTTCGAAATTTCTCTTCTCTTCTCTTATTCTATTTAATTATTTAATTACTAACACTTCTCTTCACCTCTCTTCATCTAAAAATCCGAATTCTTCTTCTTTCTTATACCCCTTTCTTTTTCAACTAACATAAAGGAATCTCTATACTATGACATAGAGGATTCCTTTTTCTTTTCTTGTTTTCTTCTCTTTCATATGAGCAGGAACAGGGAAAAAGACACTCTTGTTGAAATTGATCCAGAACCTGAAAGAACTCTGAAGAGGAAATTAAGAGAAGCTAAATTAAATTATTCTAAAGGTAACCTTTTAGAAATTTTCGAACAAGAGAAGGAGATGGCAGCCGAAAATAATAATAATAATAATGCAAGGAGAATGCTTGGTGACTTCACAAAGCCAACGTCCAAGTTTGATGGAAGAAGCATCTCCATTCCTGCCATTGGAGCCAATAACTTTGAGCTTAAGCCTCAACTAGTTGCTTTAATGCAACAAAACTGCAAGTTTTATGGACTTCCATCTGAAGATCCTTATCAGTTCTTAACTGAATTCTTGCAAGCATGTGATACTGTAAAGACGAATGGAGTTAATCCTGAAGTCTACAGACTCATGCTTTTCCCTTTTGCTGTAGGAGACAGAGCTAGAACATGGTTGGATTCACAACCTAAGGATAGCCTGGATTCCTGGGATAAGCTGGTCACTGCCTTCTTAGATAAATTCTTTCCTCCTCAAA
>NC_029781.3:10175802-10177104 GCF_000817695.3 Arachis duranensis | reverse complement strand
GTTGTTATCAGCACTTGCAAGTGTCTGACCCCTTTGTGGTGCTTGAACGCCAGGATTGGGTGCTTTTTGGGCGTTTAACGCCAGATTGCAACCCTTTTCTGGCGTTTGAACGCCAGAATTGGCTACCCATTGAGCGTTTAACGCCACTTTCTTACCCTTTTCTGGCGTTTGAATGCCAGAATCATTCCTCTCTGGGCTCTTACTATCCTCAGAGGGATTTTGGGTAGTTGGTTGGTCATCCTCTGTCAGTTGTTCCTTTCTTAGCTTTCTGCTGCTTTGAGTTGATACATGCAATGTCTTCCCACTCCTTAATTTAACAGCTTGGCATTCTTCAATTATCTGTTTAGATAATTACTGTCTTGTCTGATTCAATTGTGCTTCCATATTCTTGTTAGCATTTTTAGTGTCTTGGAGCATCTCTTTAAATTCTACCAATTGTTTTGTCATAAGGAGTAATTGTTGATTAAGCTCAATAATCTGTTCTTGAGGATTAAGATCAGTAATCACTGCCCTGGCCTCTTCCTTTATGTAGGACTCACTGCTAGAGTACAAATATTGATTTCTAGCAACAGTATCTATGAGTTCTTGAGCCTCTTCAATCGTCTTTCTCATGTGTATAGATCCACCAGCTGAGTGGTCTAAAGACATCTAAGCTTTTTCTATAAGCCCATAGTAGAAGATGTCTAACTGTACCCACTCTGAAAACATTTCAGAGGGGCATTTCCTTAGCATACCTCTGTACCTCTCACAGGCATTATAAAGGGATTCATTATCCTCTTGTTTAAAGCCTTGGATGTCCAGCCTCAGCTGTGTCATCCTTTTTGGAGGGTAAAATTGATTCAGGAATTTATTTGATAACTGTTTCCATGTTTTTATGCTTGCTGTGGGTTGGTTATTTAACCATCTCTTAGCTTGATCTTTTACAGCAAATGGAAACAGTAATAATCTGTAGACATCCTGATCCACTTCTTTATCACGTACTGTGTCAGCAATTTGTAAGAACTGTGCCAGAAACTCAGTAGGTTCTTCCTGTGGAAGACCGGAATACTGGCAATTTTGTTGCACCATGATAATGAGTTGAGGATTTAGCTCAAAACTGATTGCTTTGATGGGAGGTATACAAATGCTACTCCCATATGCATCTGTAATGGGGTTAGCATATGACCCCAGAGTCCTTCTAGACTGCTCAATTCCACTTAGGTCCATGATGGAGAAAGGAAAATGATGTGGATTGCAAGTAAATTATATTTTTATTTTTTATTTTTTTATTTTATTTAATTAAAAGTGACCGAAAATAATAAA
>NC_029781.3:10174771-10175764 GCF_000817695.3 Arachis duranensis | reverse complement strand
TTAAAATCAAAGCAAATTGAAAACTAAATTAATTAATTAATTAAAAAGATTTTGGAATTAGCAATTAAAAAGATATGATTGAAAATTATTTTGAAAAAGATATGATTGAGAACATATGATTGCAATTAAAAAAAATGATTGAAAAGATATGATTGAAGAAATTAAAAAGATTTGATTTTTGAAAAAGATTTGAAAAGATCAATTTTTGAAATTAGAATTTTGACTTGACTAAAACAAAAATATGATTTTGAAAATCTTTGACTAATTTAATGCAAAATTTCAAAAATTATGAGTAAAATAAGGAAATGATATTTTTTATTTTTAAATTTTAATGAGGAAAGAGAAAAACAACAAAACGACACTAAACTTAGATATTTTAGATCAAAACAAAGAGAACAAACAAGAAAATTTTGAATGTCAAGATGAACACCAAGAACACTTTGAAGATCAAGATGAACACCAAGAACAAAATTTTTTTTTAAAAAATTTTTAAGTGAATAAAAGCACAAAAGACACCAAACTTAAAATTTTTAGAAAATCAAACACAAATTTTCGAAAATTTAAAGGAAAACACAAGGAAGACACCAAACTTAAAATATGAAACTAAACTCAAATAAAAGACTCTAAACCAACAAAAATAAAACAGTCCTAATCTAAGCAACAAGCTAAACCGTCAGTTGTCCAAACTCGAAACAATCCCTGGCAACGGCGCCAAAAACTTGGTGCACGAAATCACAATCACACTTTTGTTAAAAACTCTAAACCAACAAAAATAAAATATTCCTAATCTAAGCAACAAGATAAACCGTCAGTTGTCCAAACTCGAACAATCCCCGGCAACGGCGCCAAAAACTTGGTGCACGAAATCACAATCACACTTTTGTAATTCCGCACAACTAACCAGCAAGTGCACTGGGTCGTCCAAGTAATACCTTACGTGAGTAAGGGTCGATCCCACGGAGATTGTCGGCTTGAAGCAAGCTATGGTTATCT
>NC_029781.3:10151092-10174583 GCF_000817695.3 Arachis duranensis | reverse complement strand
GCTGTCACCGCACGGCTATTTATCTGTCGGTTCTCGATCATGTCGGAATAGAATCAGTGATTCTTTTGCGTCTGTCACTAACACGCCACAATCGCGAGTTTGAAGCTCGTCACAGTCATTCAATCCCTGAATCCTACTCAGAATACCACAGACAAGGTTTAGACCTTCCGGATTCTCAAGAATGGCCGCCAATGGATTCTAGCTTATACCACGAAGATTCTGATTAGGGAATCTAAGAGATACACACTCAATCAAAGGTAGAACGGAGGTGGTTGTCAGGCACACGTTCACAGGTGAGAATGATGATGAGTGTCACGGGTCATCACATTCATCAGGTTGAAGAACAAGTGGTATCTTAGAATAGAAGCAAGCGTGATTGAATGAAAAACAGTAGTAATTGCATTAATCCATCAAGACACAGTAGAGCTCCTCACCCCCAACCATGGGGTTTAGAGACTCATGCCGTAGAAGATACAATATGAAACGTGTAAAGTGTCATGAGGTACAGATACAATAGCAAAAAGTCCTATTTATATTGAACTAGTGACCTAGGGTTTACAAGAATGAGTAAATGATGTAAAAATTCACTTCCGGGGTCCACTTGATTTGTGCTTGGGCTGAGCATTGAAGCTTTCATGTGTAGAGACTTTTTCTGGAGTTAAACGCCAGCTTTTGTGCCAGTTTGGGCGTTTAACTCCAACTTTTGTGCCAGTTCCGGCGTTAAACACCGGGAATTCTGAAGCTGATTTGGAACGCCGGTTTGGACCATCAAATCTCAGACATAGTATGAACTATTATATATTGCTGGAAAGCCCAGAATGTCTACTTTTCAAAGCAATTGAGAGCGCACCAATTGGGCTTCTGTAACTCTAGAAAATCCACTTCGAGTGGAGGGAGGTCAGAATCCAACAGCATCTGCAGTCCTTTTTCAGCCTCTGAATCAGATTTTTGCTTAGGTCCCTCAATTTCAGCTAGAAAATACCTGAAATCACAGAAAAACACACAAACTCATAGTAAAGTCTAGAAAAGTGAATTTTAAATAAAAACTAATAAAAATATAATAAAAAATAACTAAAATATACTAAAAACATACTAAAAACAATGCCAAAAAGCGTATAAATTATCCGCTCATCAGTAATGAAACTAAATAGGGTTATTTTAACAGGAAATGGTGTTATAAAAGAGGAACCTAGATTCTTTCTGGGAGATCCCGACCTTGACTTATGTGGGGCTGGATCCTCACTTTGGTGCTGATTCCAGATATTTTGACAAGGTAGCACCTTCCAGGAGAAAATGGGTAAGTCAATGCGCGAGATGACTAAAAATTGTATGGTACTTGCCTCTTATTCTACGGCATTTGATTACATTGAATGAGCTAATACTTGCATGTTACTGTTTTGATACGTTTGTTTACAACGTAGTGGTTTTTAGGTGGATGTTACTTCTGATAGGCATTAGGATGTTTTTTTTTCATTGCGAATTGGATGGTTCTAAATTTGATTATGATTTTTTATGTCTGACATGTTTGTGGTTGCGTGTACTTAATTGAGCATTGAAGGTTGTAGAAGGCTTAGAGAAGGGGGGTTGAATCTCTGACCTTCTTTTATGTTACTGAAATAACCCTTTAAAACAAACTTTCCATTCTGATTCTGTTTGAACTCAGCAGCAGAAAATTTAGGAGACAATTTATTTTTGTCTCATGAATATCAGAAAACAGAATAGAGCAAGAAAGAGAGAAGCTGACACCATTATGTATCCTGATTCAGTTGCCTTGTGCAATGCAACCTACATCCAGTCTCCACCACAACAGTGGTCGAATTTCCACTATAGTTAAAGTATTACAGACACCAATTCCACAAGATTGACACAATTTTTTCACTCTCAAGTTATAACCTAACTTGACTTGATTATGCTAATACCTAACTATTCACTCTTAGTGCTAACCCAACTAAGAAAGGGGTACCTCACAAATACAAGATACAAGATACAGACTTAACCTAAAGAAATCTGAAATAACTCTAGGCTTTTCACTCATGTGTATCTCTTTGCCTTTTTTCACTCATAGGCTCTTTCAATGACTTTCTCATTCAGCCTTTTACCTTAAGAAATTACAGAAAGATAAACATTAAAAAGAGAATTACAATCTGTAAAACATGAAGGAGATTGATGTTTCAACAACCTCTTTGCTATGTGATAAACCAGATTTGCTAGCCTCTAATTCAGTTATTCATTCTAGCGGAATGCTCCTTTGACTTGGAAGCACTGTCCAAGTGGATGAACTTCTTTAGAGAGCTCTTCTCAGAACATACACCTCAAGAACACTGGTTATCTCTCCTTGGCTTCTAAATGATGAACCCACTTCTTTTGTATCTCCTTGCATGTTGCTGAGTTGCTCTCTCCTAGGTCAACTCTCGAGCTTTATGCTTCACCAACCCACCCTATCACTTTTTCCCATTAATCCTCAAGATAGGAACTTTGGTTCCGACCTTCTCTTGTTGACCAAAAGCCACAAAACAGCAGAAACATATATCTTCAATGGTAAACACAGATCTTGGCCATTGAAAAACAACTTAGTCCCCAAGACACACTTGTGACCGTAGATGCACAGCAGTGAAGAACAGAAATCATCTTTCCTATGTATCCCATTTTGGACTGGCAGAGAGTTGGGAAGAAGGAGAAGAAAGCAATATGCATGCAATAGGAAATGTGTTACCTTTAACCTTTGTCTTAGCTTGATTTGGTTTGATTTTTGCTGATTTGACCTCAACCTTTTTTGCCTAACCTTCTCTTTCTTTCTTCTTCTGTGAATAGCTTAGGAACTAAGTATTCTCTCACTTTTCTGATTTTTGACCAAGAGGGAAAAAGTGAACGTCGCTTTTGGTGAAAGCAAATTAGAGGGATTTGCTTGCCAATGAGCTTGGATCGGATATCCATCAAGCAACCCATTTGATTTCTTTAGCTCAGCTAGTTTCATTGCTTTGAATCCTTTTGGGCTTCCTTTGTTTGTATAGCCCACCAGTGGATTTCACTTGTTTTATATTGGGCTGCTACAATAATGATATTTATCTTGGAACAATTAATAATAAATAATCAAAACTAATTATTTAACTTGCCCAATAGAATAATGTTTGTTATCATTAATTAATTTAGTTAATTTCTTAACTCAACAATCTCCCCCTTGATGACAAACATAATTAAATGATTAAAAAGGAATTGAATTTTAAATAAAGTTAAGAAACTTCCCTTTGATTGATGTCACTTGCTTTTGTGTTGCTCCCCCTTTCCTTTTCAAGAGTAGCCCCCTAGATTTATGCTCTTCTTTTCGTCCCTATTTACATTATTCTTATAGAGAGCACAATACAGAGCTATACACAATTCAACTTAACTAAGAGATATTACATAACTAGCAACACATATCCATCCCAATATTGAACACATCATGTTAGCAACAAAACATAGCATCAAGTTTAACCAATGCATGATAAAGCAACAAAACTTGTAAGGTAAGGTTAAATTAACCTTATCACAGCCTTATCAAGCTTTCTCAGCAGCAAGTGTCAGATTTATTTTTCAAGAAAATGACCACAACAATAGCAATTAGAATGCATAATAAAATTCAGCAGCATTCAGAATACACAAAAAATAGTAGCAGTAATCAAAATTCATGCTACTCATGCTATTACTCCCCTTTTGTCATCAAGGGAGGAAAATAGGCAAGCTTAAGTAAAAAATCTGCACCTTTAAGCCTGCAAGAAAGTGTTAGTGCACAATGTAAATTACCAAAATAATTTAAAGTAAGTGCAGCAGTAATTAACGTATTACAGTCATTCGAAAAGACAAAAAATAGTTTAAAAGCAACAAGAGAAATAGTTTTCATGAGACACAAGTGAGCAGACAGCAGCAGCTTCATGAGACAAATCTAGGCATCTGAACCATTCTCCTCTGAATCAGCTTCCTCTTCAGCATCAGTGGCAGTATCCTCATCTTGTTGAAGATTATCAATGAACTTCATGAAGACAACCACTCTATCTCTTGATTTTCGAAGGAAATTCTCATGCTTACTTGCTAGCTTCCTTTGTTTCTTACTCTTGGCAATCATATGATTGGATTGGGAGATAAACTTCTGGATTACATCCTTGACAATATTAAACAGAGCAGATTTTTGTCCAGTGGAAATCGAAGTGCCCTCGGTGGAAGGAGGAGGAGATTCCTCAGGAATGAACTCATCATCTTCATCATTTAGCACAACCCTTTCAGTACGAGTAGGTCTCTTATGCTGTTTCACTGAACCACCTCCCTTTAGGTAAGAGTGTCTATTCTCATATGACTCATTAGACAAATCAACACCAAAATATTCAAAAATGCAAGTTAAGAACATGCCATAATGAAGAGCTTTATCTTTTTCACTTCTAACAGAATCAAACATGTATCTTACCATTAGGTAAGCAAAAGAGATTTTTGTTTTAGTGAGAAGGGGATATAAAACAAGAGTGTCGGTATATGAAACCCTTTGATATGAACCACTTTGAGGGAGTATGATATGATTTACAATACGGTGCAACTGAGCACATTCATAACCCAGGGCTTTATGAGTGGGAGTGATGCCATCAATCAGAGAAACATGTTCACAAATATGAGCCAAGGCATCACTGTAAGAGATACCAACTCCTTCATCCCACTTAACAGAAGTATAGGCACAAGGCCCAACATCAGTATACTTCAATGAATCACTGATTGTTTCATCATTTAAAACAATGTATCAACCCTTAACATAAGAGTAAACACTTCTCTCATGATATGTCATGTTAGCATAAAACTCTTTGACCAAAAGTGGGTAAACAAGCTTTTTTGATGTTAAAGAGATAATTCCAGTCTAAAAATTCTAAATTTTCAACAAAAAGAAAACTTTTCTTTTTCAGGTTTGGCAAATCAGCAAGAAAAGAGGGACACAAGGGACGACACTTAATAACCCTTCATAAAAATCATTGTTCATGGCAGACTTGAATCTTTAAGGGTTATAGTTTGAGTGGGAAGTCAAGAAATGAGATTTGTGGTCAAAAGGGCCAATGTCTGGTTCTTTAACAGATTTGAGAGGGAGTTGAGGTTTACCTTTTTGAGGACGCAAGGGAACGGACCTTGTCTTAGGTTGAGAGGGCTCAGAGGTAGGTTCAGTAGCAGCTGGGCATTTCCCCTTCGATGAACCAGGTTTGGATGGAGGTTCCTTCGGTGGTGGCGTCTGTTTGGCTAAAGGTGGAACCCTTGATGGGTTTTTGGTGCGAGCCACTGGATCCGAACGTGGAGGAGAGGTTGGAGGAGAAGAAGAAGTTGTGAAGGTTCGGTCCTGAGAACGAGTTGAGGGTTTCTGTTTTGCAGGAAGCTTGTATATCTTTCTCGTGGTGGCTTTTGACAGACAGTTTTCTTCTTCATTTAGTTGGTTTCTGGTTTTTGAAGGAAGAGATACAGTAAAGGTAATGGGGAGAAACTGAAGGGTTGAAGGAGTAATGGAGGGAGAAGAAGAAGTATAGGTAATCGTGCCCCAATAGAATTTTTTTTAAAAAACATGCAACTGCATCATCTCTGATTTGACTATGAAAAGACTTGACATCATAAAAGAAAGATTTGATTTTATTTAAAACTAAAACAGAAAGTAATTTCAAATTTGAAATCTTTTGACCAAAAAGAAAACAAAAAAAGGAATAAAACAAAACACACAAGACAGATTAAAAAAAAAACTAAATGGATCATGTAACACTCATATTGGGCCCAGAGGTGGTTTGGTTTAATGAAACATGTTGGACCACCCAGATTCTGATTTTTGAGGTTGGCCCAGATGACTCTGCACGTGCAACAAGGCCTGAGAACGCTGATTTGGGAGAAAGTTCTTCACTTGCCCAGAATTGTCTCATACATGTTTATGAGACAAAAACTTCAACAAAGACATAAGCAATTTTCAAACAATGAATCATGGCTTAAAATCCCTAGACTAGTCCTAAACATGAAAAATCTGTCCTCAGCTAGTGCTCTAGTGAAAATATCAGCTAATTGCTCCTCTGATTTAACAAATTGAATGATAATATCCCCCTTTTGAACATGTTCTCTAATTGAGTGAAATTTCACTTCAATATGTTTAGTCCTAGAGTGCAAAACTGGGTTTTTAAAAATATTGATGGCACTCATATTATCACAGAATAAGGGAATATTTTTAGCATTTAACTTATAATCAGCAAGTTGTGTTTTTAACCACATGAGCTGGGAACAATAAGAAGAAGCAGCTATATACTCAGCCTCTACAGTGGATAAAGCCACTGTTGGCTGCTTCTTACTAGACCAAACATTCAGGGACTTTCCAAGAAAACAACATAAGCCTGATGTGCTTCTTCTATCGACTCTATCACCGGCAAAATCTGCATCACAATAACCAACTGCAGAAAAATCATCAATCTTAGGATACCAAAGACCAAAATTGGATGTGCCATGAACATATCTGATGATCCTCTTAACTGCAGAAAGATGGGACTCTTTTGGTTTAGATTGGAATCTTGAACACATTCCAACACTTTGCACAATATCGAGTCTAGAGGAAGTTAAGTACATAAGAGAGCCAATCATTCCTCTATAACTAGTCTCATCTACATCTTTCTCAGTTTCTCCCTTGTCTAATTTTGAATTAGGGTGCATGGGAGTTCCCATAGGTTTGGCATTTTCCATACCAAATTCCTTAACTAGTTCTTTGGCATACTTCTCTTGATGAATGAAAGTACCATTTTCAGTTTGTTTAATTTGTAGCCCAAGAAAAAAAATTAAGTTCACCCATCATACTCATGTCAAATTCACTTGTTATGAGATTTCCAAATTCAGTATAAAGAGATTCATTGGCTGATCCAAAAATAATGTCATCAACATATATTTGGACTAGAATGAATGAATCATTAGAATTTTTTATAAAGAGAGTAGTGTCTGTGGTGCCTCTTTGGAAACTATTTTTCAAAAGAAAAGTACTAAGTCTCTCATACCAAGCTCTAAGAGCTTTTCTCAAACCATAGAGAGCTTTTGATAATTTGAAAATATGGTTGGAAAATTCTTTATTTTTAAAACCTGGTGGCTGCTCCACATACACTTCCCTATCTATCACACTATTTAAGAATGCACATTTCACATCCATTTGATATAATTTAAAACCACAAAACGCAGCATAAGCTAAAAGGAGTCTTATGGCTTCCATTCGGGCAACATGGGCAAAAGATTCATCAAAGTCTATTCCTTCTTCTTGGTCATATCCTTGTGCCACTAGCCTTGCCTTGTTTCTTGCAACGCTACCATCCTCTCCTAACTTGTTCCGAAAAATCCACTTGGTGCCAGTCACTTTCTTTCCATTCGGCCTTGGAACCTATGTCCAAACTTGGTTCTTCTCAAACTCATAATGCTCATCTTTCGTTGCCTTTACCCAAGAAGGGTCATCAAGGACTTCCTTGACATTTTGAGACTCCATTTGAGAGAGAAGGGATCGGAAATGTTAGTTCCTTCATTTGCCTTTCTAGTTGAAGACCGAGTTTTAACTCCATGAGAGACATCCCCCAATAACAAATTCCTCAGGATAATTCTTCAAGAATCTCCATTTACGAGGTCTAGTAAACTTGGAGGCAGATTCAGTCATCAAGGGATTCTGGGTACTACTGGTTTAAGGAATTCCTTTAGATTCATGAGACAAAATGGAATTGTCTCTTAAATTTTCAGCCACTGCAGTTTCTGGTTCAGCTTTTTCAGAATTTTCATTTTCATGATTTTGTGTAGTTTCATCATCCTTTTGAGCTTGATTTCCTGCATCACAGTCTTCGAAAATACTTTGCACCAAGTTAGAATCACAAAATGTAACATGTATGGACTCCTCAATAATCCTAGCATTTTGATGATAAACTCTATATGCTTTACTGGTTGGGAAATATCCTACAAATAAGCACTCATATGCCTTTGGATCAAATTTTCCCAAATTGTCTTTGTTATTTAGAACAAAATATTTACATCCAAAGATATGCAAGTAGTCCAAGTTTGGTGGGTAACCTTTCCAAAGTTCATAAGGGGTTTTCTTCAAAAATTTTCTTATGATAGTTCTATTCAAAATGTGGCAAGCTGTGTTAACCGCTTCAGCCCAAAGGAATTTCGAAACATTGCTCTCATAAAGCATAGCTCTTGTCATTTCTTGAATGCTTTTATTTCTTCTTTCTACAACACCATTTTATTGTGGTGTCCTTGGACAAGAGAAGTTGTGAGATATTCCAAATTCCTCACAAAAGGATTCAAATAAATGGTTTTCAAATTCGGTTCCATGGTCACTTCTTATAGAAGCGATCTTTAAATCCTTTTCATTTTGAATTTCCTTGCAAAAGATTTCAAAGGCGGAAAAGGCTTCATTTTTTTGCAATAAATAAAATCCAACCAGACCTAGAATAGTCATCCACAATCACTAAACCATAATGTTTACCTCCTAGACTTTGAGTTCTTGTTGGACCAAACAAATCAATATGTAGCAATTCAAGTGGTCTTTTAGTAGAGATGTCTTCCTTTGATTTAAATGAACTTTTTGTTTGTTTTTTCATTTGGCAAGCATCACAAGTGATGTCTTTGTCAAACCTTATCAAAGGAAGACCTCTTACTAACCCTTTCTTTACAAGTTTGTTTATTTGAAACATACTTGCATGGCCCAATCTCTTGTGCCATAGCCACTTTTCAGATTCTTTATAATAAAAACAAGCTACATTTTGATCCTTTAGTTCATCAAGGGTAAGTCCATACACATTATTACAACACTTGGCAACAAAAAGCACTTCATTGGTCTTTTCATTTACAACACAGCATTCAAGTCTTTTGAAAGTCACTAATATCCTAAATCACACAGCTGACTTATACTCAAAAGATTGTGCTTCAAGCCACTTACCAAAAAGACATCATCTCCAACAGTAAAGTGATTATTACCTACTTTTCTAACAGTAACTATTTTACCTTTTCCATCATCTCCAAAGGTCACAAAACCTCCATCATACTTGTTTAGTTTGATGAAGTAAGTTAACCTTCCAGTCATGTGCCTTGAGCATCCATTATCCAAGTACCACATATCCCTTTTGTTCTTGGATGCTAGGAAAATCTGCATTAAAAAACTTTAAGTAACCTTAGGTATCCAAATTAATTTGGATCCTTTGAAGTTAATCCATCTTGGTTGCCCAAGTGCATTGAAATCACAAAAAATATTGTAAATTTGGTTTCCCACAATTCTCTTTTCAATGAAACATTGTGAATGTGAGTGACCAAATTTCTTGCAATTAAAACAGTAATTTTCTGATGCATATTGCTGAAATTGAGGTGATTTATTATGCTGGAAATGATTAGGGGGCCAAAATTTTCTGGTTTTTGGAAGAGGTGCATTTCTTTTAACAAACTGATTTTTGTTATAATTGTTCCTCTTTGCAAAAGCCTTTGCACCAGAATTTTTGAAAACTTTTGGACTTTTCGAATATGAGGTTTTGTTGTAAAATGGTGACTTTTTGAAAGCAACCTCATTATTCGAAATGTATCCCAAACCTGACCTATTTGAAGTAGGTTCGGTTCTTGGTGAAGGCTCAGTTTCACTGGTGTAAACTTCATCAAATTTCTCCTCAAGTGTGAGAACATATCCAATACCAGATTTGTTGGATGTGGATTTAGTATTTGATGAAGAAGGCACAAATTTCATAGAGGAATCATTAAAAACTGCACTTTCCTTGGTTACATAACCTAAACTAGATTTTTTAAACAATGGTTTTTGACTTGCAAGCAATTTATCCAAGTTACTAGAACTTTGAGCAAATTTTGCTAAGTCTCTATTCATCCTTTTAATCATTTTATTTAATCTTTCATTTTTAGAAATTAACTCTTGAGAAGGATCCACAATGTGCTTTCCTTTTAATTTTTCAAGTTCAAATTTTAGAAATCTATTTTCTTCAATGATATCAAAAGCACATTCAGTTTCCTTCACCTTTTCTCTTAAAAAATCATTTTCAGCTTTTAACACATCTTTTTCAGATTTGCATTTATTATACTTATCCAACAGTTTTGAGGTGTTTAGTATAAGATCATCAATTATAACATGTAAATCATCTATAGACAAGTCATAGTAATTTACTTCATCAAGATGATTGTTACCAGCCATAAAGCAGATTTTATTTTCACCTTCATAATCTTCTTCCTCATTTGAGTCATTCTCAAGATTCTCCCAAGCTGCCATGAGCACTCTTTTCTTTTCTTTCTTCCTTTGTCCTCCTTCTTGAGCTTCAGACAGTTTAGCTTGTAATGTCCAGCCTCCTTGTAATGATGACAAGTCACCATGCTCAAGTCCATCTTGTGTCCCTTTGAGCTTGAACCCTTGTACTTGCCCTTGTTCTTCATCATCCTTCTAAATTTCATAACAAAAAATATAAGCTCATTATCTGAAATACCATCACTAGACTCACTCTCTTTTGATTCTATTTTTGATTTGAGGGCTGCTCCTTTTTTCTTTGAGTCCGGGTTTGTGTGTGATTTCATAGGCAAGGAGTTTTCCTGTTAGCTCATCATAGGTTATAGGGCTTAGGTTATTGCTCTCGGTTAGGACAGTAGTAGTGGTTTCCCATTCTTTTGTGAGGCTTCTAAAGAGTTTTCTCACTAGGATTTGTTTTGAGTAGTTTGCACCCATAGCATTAAGGTTGTTGATTATGATTGAGAATCTCTCAAGCACTTCATCAATGCTTTCTCCATCCTTTGTATTAAACATCTCGTACTCTTTTCGCAGCATATCAATTCTCGTTTCTTTGACCTGTTTAGTGCCTTCGTGTGTAACCTGGAGTTTTTTCTAGATTTCTTTGGCTGTCTTGCATCTAGACACTTTTCGATACTCTTCAAAGCTGATAGCACAGTGAAAAAGGTAAATGGCTTTAGCATTCAGCTCCATTTTCTTCTTGTCGTCCTCATTCCATTCAGCTTCTTCTTTTGGAGTCACCACTCCATCAACACTTATTTTTGTTGGAATCTTGGGACCGCTTACAACAATCTTTCATATGTTGTAGTCAATGGATTGGATGAAGATTCTCATCCTCTCTTTCCAGTAGGCATAGTTCTTCCCGTTGAAGAAGGGTGGCCTGTTGTTTGACTAACCTTCAGTTAGAATATAGGCAACTGTGGTTGTGCCTAAGTTGTTTGCCATTGGACCTTTGCTCCAAGCGGTGAAGCTTGATTCTTGAGACCTTGGCTCTAGATACCAATTGAAGGTTGTAGAAGGCTTAGACAAAGGGGGTTAAATCTATGACCTTCTTTTATGTTACTGAAATAACCCTTTAAAACAAACTTTCAATTCTGATTCTGTTTGAACTCAGCAGCGAAAAATTTATGAGACAATTTATTTTTGCCTCATGAATATCAAAAAACAGAATAGAGTAGAGAAGAGAGAAGCTGACACCATCATGTATCCTAGTTCAGTTGCCTTCTGCAATGCAATCTACATCCAGTCTCCACCACAACAATGGTGGAATTTCCACTATAATTAAAGTATTACATACACCAATTCCACAGAATTGACACAATCCTTTCACTCTCAAGTTCTAACCTAACTTGACTTGATTATGCTAATATCTAACTATTTACTCTTAGTGCTAACCCAACTAAGAAAGGGTACCTCACAAGTACAATATACAAGACACAGACTTAACCTAAAGAAACATGAAATAACTCTAGGCTTTTCACTCATGTGTATCTCTTTGCCTTTTTCCACTCATAGGCTCTTTCAATGACTTTCTCATTCAGCCTTTTTACCTCAAGAAATTACAGAAAGATAAACATTAAAAAGAGAATTACAATCTGTAAAACATGAAGGAGATTGATGCTTCAACAACCTCTTTGCTATGTGATAAACCAGATTTGCTAGTCTCTGATTCAGTTCTTCATTCTGGCAGAATTCTTCTTTGACTAGGAAGCACTGTCCAAGTGGATGAAATTCTTCAGAGAGCTCTTCTCAGAACATACACCTCAAGAACACTGGTTATCTCTCCTTGGCTTCTGAATGGTGAACCCACTTCTTTTTTATCTCCTTGCATGTTGCTGAGTTGTTCTCTCCTAAGTCAACTCTCGAGCTTTGTGCTTCACCAACCCACTATCTCACTTATTCCCATTAATCCTCAAGATAGAAACTTTGGTTCTGGCCTTCTCTTATTGACCAAAAGCCACAGAACAACAGAAACAGATATCTTTAATGGTAAACCCATATCTTTGCCATTGAAAAATAACTTGGTCCCCAAGACACACTTGTGACCGTAGATGCACAGCAGTGAAGAACAGAAATCATCTTTCCCATGTATCCCATTTTGGACTGGCAGAGAGTTGGGAAGAAGGAGAAGAAAGCAATATGTATACAATAGAAAATGTGTTGCCTTTAACCTTTGCCTTAGCTTGATTTTGTTTGATTTTTGCTGATTTGACCTCAACCTTTCTTGCCTAACCTTCTCTTTCTTTCTTCTTTTGTGAATAGTTTAGGAACTAAGCACTCTCTCACTTTTCTGATTTCTGACCAAGAGAAAAAAAGTGAACATTGATTTTGGTGAAAGCAAATTGGAGGGATTTGCTTGCCAATGGGCTTGGATCGGATATCCATCAAGTAACCCATTTGATTTCTTTGGCTCAGCTGGTTTCATTGCTTTGAATTATTTTGGGCTTCCTTTGTTTGTATAGCCCACCAGTGGATTTCACTTGTTTTATATTGGGCTGCTACAATAATAATATTTAGCCTGCAACAATTAATCATAAATAATCAAAACTAATTATTTAACTTGCCCAATAGAATAATGTTTATCATCATTAATTAATTTAGTTAATTTCTTAACTCAACAAGCATTGATTGGCTTTTGTTTCCTTAGTTATTTCTCAACAGGTTTCATGTGTTAAGATTTTTGTGACTGTATGTTTTTAGTGATGAAATTGTGGATGTCTCTGGTTCAGTAAGCATTGCATTGCCTTATTATACTAAAAATTGTATGGTTCTTGCCTCTTATTTAGGTGTTTGATACCATTGAACGAACTAATGCTTGCATGTTACTGTTTTGATACGTTTGTTTACAACGCAATGGTTTTTACGTAGATGTTGCTTCTGAACGGCATTAGAATATTTTTTTTTTCATTGCGAATTGGATGGTTCTAAATATGTTTCTGAGTTTTCATGTCTTAAGTATTTGCGATTGTGTGTACTTAATTGAGAAGTGATTGGCTTTTGTTTCCTTAGATATTTCTCAACAGGTTTCAGGTGTTAAGAATTTTGTGATTGTTTGTTTTTAGCGATGAAATTGTGGATGTCTCTGGTTCATTAAGCAATGCATTGCCTAATTATACTAAAAACTCTATGGTTCTTGCCTCTTATTCTAGGTGTTTGATGCCATTGAACGAACTAATGCTTGCATGTTACTATTTTGATACATTTGTTTACAACGCAGTGGTTTTTCCACGTCTATATTGATCATTATTGGTGGCTGTATGCCTTTGAGGTTCCTCAAAAATGGTTGTGGGTACGGGATAGTATGTATTCTAAAGCGCATAATGATGAAAATGGATTAAAATTTTATATTGGATTAGGTGTGAAGGCTGCAAACAAGGCTTGCTGCTGTTGAAAGCATGACTCAAGATGTCATTCGAGACCCTCTAGGTGTCAAACTGGACATTACCAACTATGCTGTAAGTTTCAGCTTCTTTCTCAAATTGTGGGATTTCCTGGATGCAATTCCTGATTGTGTTGCAATTTTGCTTGTGATATGTTTTAGGATTTGATAGATCAAAATCAAATTGTAAAATGGTTAGAAGATGCTCATCATCAAAGAGAAGAATATTCTGCAAAGGTACCTAGTGCTGAGATTATGACCCAACTATTTTTCACCCTTCAGTCACCTGTTTATCTTAGTTTTCACAATTTGTCATTAGGAAAAAGAGAACCTCAACCTGAGGCTGAATGATCTCCTTGAAGAAAGAGAAAGGTTAGTACATTTGGAAAATCATCTGTCAGCAAAGTTATTTTCCTGTATATTTGTAGAATCTATTAGTTTTCTGTTTTTGTAGTATTACTGCTGTTTCCTATCAATCTATCATATAACTTATATCCTTAATGTTTACTTATCAACCAGGCATAGGAACTTCTTATTTTGTAAAATTCCATATAAATGGTGGCATGCTACTCTCGCTTAATGTTTACTGAAACACACCACATTTAGGGTTTAGGGTGTGCAACTAGCGTATTGCATTTTTTCGAATCTGAATGACTAAAATAGTACAATTAGGATCTGAGGAAATATGTCAGTGCAAGTCAGCAATTTCAGAGACAACTTTAGAGGTTAACTCTAATTTATAAACTTAAAGTTGCACCAAATTTGTTTTTCAATTTTCTTACTACTTTTTTATGGGGGAGAGTACATAATTTTCTTACTGCTAAATTTGTCACCCAGCTGCATATCGGAACTCAAAACTAAAGACGAAGATGTAATTGCTGCTCAAATTGCAGTGCAGCAACTTCAAGAGCGAGATCAGTTGCTTTCTGCACAGAATGAAATGTTGAAGGTATGACACAAGATGCAATTGTGAGCAACACACATCCACACTAGAATTACAAATTTGTTGTTCACCGTATTTACTGCCTCTTCTTGTAGACGAATAAGACCAACCTAATGAGGAAGATTGCAGAATTGGATGACATGCTCAAAAAACTTATTGGGAAACAAATCACCCAACATCTTTCTCAGTTGTTAAGGATTTAGGCATGCTTCTTAACCTTCAGTGCTTGGTACTTTTTACCCCTCTTCTTACTCATGTTCCTTTTATTTTGTGGTTTATAGGTACAGGGTAAGGGTGCTTTGGATTCCAGTAACAATGGACTCAATAGGAGGTTTTCACAAGCTGAACGACTTTCTCGAGTTAGTGAAGAACTTGCTTGGTATTGTAAATCAGCTGGCAGTGATTCACACGGGTATAAACTGGATTTCTCTTGTTTGAAGCTGCAGGATTTAACTTCAACTATACAGATGCCAGTCTGGTTTTTGAATTGATTCAACCAAAATTGAATCCTTCAATTTTGTACATTTATTTCCTTGTGTATTTGGTTGCATAAAAATGTGAGTGCATAGAACAATTGTAATATTGGCATTTGCAAACACTTCACAGCCAAATAGTGAGGGAAAAAGTCTGGAATTTTTTGAAAAGGTGCATTTTCACTTGCTTTGTATTTTGTATGCGTTCAATAAATTAGGACAACATTGTTGTCATTGTCTTGTGAACACTGGGAAGTTGTGAGAAGGGAAGAGGCTTGTAATTCAATTGATTCATAGTATATTTGTTGAATTCATGCACGCCGATGTATCATGTTTGAATATTTTTAATTAAACAGAATGTACAATGTGTTTTGGTTTCTGTAGCAAGTAAAACGAGGACAACACTCTTCATAAACATGCTTGTACTGCTTTATCTGGCATAGACTTCTGAAACCAGAATAGAAATCTATTCTTCAATATAACCCTTGTCACACTAGCAAAGCAACTTCTCAAAACTATGTTCATACTATTTAATTAAAAGACAGCTTTTGGAATCATAAAAATCAAGAAATTAATTGAGTTTAATTTTCATGCATTGATACTGTAAAATATGTGGTGCAATCATATCCAATCTTTTGGATCACTATTCACATGGTCAATGTAAAAAATAGTTACTTTTGTTAATTTACTATTATGTTATTAGATACATATGTAAAACTACTCTACACTAAGAGTGTTTCAACAAACTTCACAAACTTTGAAGAAACCATAATACAAACTAGAAATAAAAATTAGTTTTGTATTCAACATTGATATATGATGGATGCACAATTATATACTTTTGCATATATGCGATTAAATGTCTTTTATAATGGATCCAGAAAAAACAAAATGCATGTTCTATTAGTTGTTTCTTGATTGTAAAGTACAAACATAATGTGATTCTTCCTCGACAAAAGGGAAGAAAAAGAGTTTTACCAATGTGGCAATGTTGGATTATATGAATAAAATGTCCTATAATCAAGTGCACTACCCTTGAAACTGTTTGGTGAAGGTTTATAAATACATTGACACTCATTCGGGTGGTAAAAACTTGAACTCAATTAGGACAAATTACCCCTACAACAATACATCCAATAATTAAGATAATATTTTTAAAAATCATCTCCTCTTTTTTCCACCTTTCCCAGATTTGTTGGAAGCTCCTGCATTTGATGTTGACACAGCCGCCTCCTGCTTCTTTGTCCTTCCATGATGTTTGGGTACCATGTCTGCAACACGAAGCATTAGCTGTTTTCCTGCAAGAAAAATAACAACCAGTTTCAATAATTTGTCATGTATGTGCAACAAATGAGAAGTAACTATAAAAATGTTTTTCTCAACATTCTAATATGGACTCTAAACTTTAGCCTCGGTGAAGCAGCTCTCTCTCATCTATGGAAAAGGGAAAACTAATAGCAGTAACCTACCACATGGTAAAACCATGGAGCAGCATAAGAAAAATCTACCACGACCTCATGTCGTGGTTAATGTTATTTGGAATAAATTACTATCAACAACTAAGACCATCCAACATCAAGACATGATTCTCATCAACTCCAAAGCTAGCAACAAGTAAATACATCAAGATTCGAAAGTATTAGGATACTACCAATGCTACAAAGGGAAACGACATTTTACGAATTGAGTCTTGTCAAACTTTCAACTCTATAGTCACCAATAAACATGACCTAAAAATATGCCACCCTAATAAGCAACACCTGGGCTAGACTTTAATCTAATTGATTTAGGGGAATTTCATATTGAGGTTTGCAACCCAATCCATGACTATTTGTAGATAACAAAAGTCAAGGAACACTTGGATTGAACATTCAACAGTAAACAATTCAATTTTACAAGTGACAATATCATACACATCAAGAACTATCTAAGACACATGATTCAGCCAATACCCAACAGCTATTGATGTTAGAGAAAAACAATATCAGAGTACTACATTGATTTAACTTTACATAAACATAAAGTAAAATGGGTAGTCACAAAAATTTGATTACAAATCTATATTGAACAACTTACTGGATGAGATAGTGGGATTAAAAAGAGTGTCATCTTCCTTCTTTAGCAACACCCTCACTCTCCCTTTTTGCATGAAATCACGCGGGTAAGCCTTGTCAATCTGTGTTCATCAACAAAGTTATCATACATAAATAAAAATCTAATAGCAATAAATATTCATAAAACCCAAAAATTTTAAATTTTTTAAAGATACCTCAATTGCAAAAGGGAGTTTCAGATAGCTGCAGCAATCGCCAATTTCAGCACACGTGGGATTCTCGCAAGCTTTGCTGAGTCCAATTCGTCTTCCTTCTGCCATCGTCTTCTTCGAATTCATGTAAATAGGGTACAACACAATCCACCTCTTTATATTCGGCAATTCACCATCCACGTTCATTATCAAGGTTCTGAAAATCGGTCCAGTCATCAAACCGCATTAAGTCATTGATTCACTGGTCTAACCGATTCAACCATGGTTCAACCGGAATAATCGTTTTATAATAAAATAATAAATAAAATATAAATAAACACAATAAAACATAATTATAGTCTTAATATAAACCAAAGTTCTGAAAACTGGATCGGTCATCAAGCTGCTCTAGTCACTGTTTCACTGGTTCACTAGTTCAACCAGTCCAACCGTGGTTCAACTAGAAAAATTATTTATAGTAAAATAATAAATAAATTATAAATAAATATCCTAAAAAAGTCCAAACATCAAAATATTAACAATCAATCTTTAATCTCTGAAGAAATAATGTAGCATTTGTCAAAACTCAAATAAATAATGTAGCATTTGCCGAAACTTGAATAAATGAAGTCTCGAAGTATTAAAAGGGATAGCCAAGAAACTGATGAACTTCCCAGAAAATAAGAAGCAAACATCCAAGTACCATGATGTATATCATTTGATGACTAAGATTAAATTATTATTATTGCATAATGACATGATACTCATACTTTATATGGGAAAATAAGATAGAAACAAAGATAAAACTTTGTCACCATATCACCATATTTAAAAAACTCATATCCACCTTAAACTAAGACAAATGAAGTAGAGGCAATAAAATAAATTGGAGTTCAATTAATCACTGATGAATGACAATAATGAAGCTAGAGGCATAGTACCTAACAGACGAATTGAATGACTTAGAATTAAAAAATAATTAAATATTCATATATAAAAACAGCATCATAGAAAAGTTTATCTAAGTCAAATGCCGGCTTATTCACAACCAAAAAGAAAGCCTTCAAATAAGAAGAATTCGTACCACAAGGACAAACACAACAAAGAATTAAAACAAGTTAACATATAACACAAGAACAATTAACAAATTATAAGATCAGCACACTAAGAAAAAATTACACGAAATTATAGCAAATTACAACTTACAAGACAACAACACCAATTAAAATTTAAAATAAAGCAACACCAATAATCAAATCACAATAACACAATAAAAAGTTACACAAGAGCAACAAACTTTTTCAAAGATTAACAAGGATTATCAAAATTTCAGGCAGCATCAGTACTTTCTTTGATTGATCATGATTAAGGTGGTGGTTGTTGTTCTTGAAGCAATTCGGGTTATCTAAGAGTATGCTTTGAGAAAAGGGTACTTGAAGCTTTCTATGCTTCCTCACTCTTGCATGACCCAAACCATTGTGAAGCAAAAAAGCAACTTTCTTGAACCTTAATAACACAGCTTTCACCAGTTTCCACCATTAAATTCCTATTCTGAACTTGATCCCCTGGCTGAGATAAAATACTAAGAACTCTGACATCTTTCAACAACTAATCTATTAGTTTGTTCAACTTCCTTCATTCTTAACTAACTAACTTATCTAAGTTAATCAAAAACTCTCAAATCAAAAGCTAAACATGCCTTAATACTAGAAAAACATGAACATCTGAGTTATCAACACAGATACCATACATTCAGTCATAAGTGGCATACAAAAAGACCCAGATGTAAAGAATCCCATTTTTTTCAAAGGGAGCCACAAAAATAGGATTTTTCATGTTCAAGTCTCAATTCCATCAAAGGATGAAAAAGGGTAAATTTTTTTCTTTTTTGTTTATGTTTTCTATTGTTGGTAGAACAAACAAAGAGCCTGGGATCAGAACTAACTAATAGGAGTTAGAAGAAGTTGCAGCATATCCATATTTGCTTTAGAAAATAAATAAAAATAAAAAATTTAACCGAAATTCAACCGAGGGTCAACCAGTTTAGTTAAATATAAAATAAATTATTAAAAATTTAATATATAATTTTAAATATTTANTCATTAAAAATTTATTTTAAGTTGTTCCATCTCCACACCACAATTAGAATTGGTTTTAAACAAATTAACTCAGCAAAATACATAACACCACGATCAGAAGATTAACTCAGCAAAAAAAAATTAACCATCAAAAAGTTTAACAAAGTACTACCATCAACAGAGCCATTTAACAAACAGAACAGCATCAACAATAAGGACATGAAATCAATTATTATCATAATTTTTCATACAAAATTAATTAAAAAAAATAACAAAATAATCAGACACTCATTAATTGAATATTTCAGGTTCAGAATCATACAAACAAAGAAATTTAAAATCATAGAAATTAACAAAGAAAAAAATGAACCAAGTATACGGTGACGGAGGAGGAACGAAATCCGCGAAGGAGGAACCATACATATGGTGAAAGAGGAACGAAACCCGCGAGAGAGAAACCAAGCTGACGGCGAGGGAGGAAAGGCGAGACACAGACGAGGATCGAGCAAACTTACCAGCGAGGGAGGAATCAAACTGATCGGGCTTGAAGAGGAGACTATGTCGACGTAGAGAAGACGGCCACAAGCTTCGATCTGCAAGTCCAGAGGCGACGACGTAGAGGAGAAGAACTTCGATCTGACCCTCTGTCTGTCACTGCCGACGACAATGTGAGGAGAAGAGTTCGGCGACGGCGGGGCTGGGCGCCGGCTGCAGCTGCTGGTTGGGCATGAAGTCTTAGAGAGAGAGAGAGGGTATTCACAGTTAGTGGGTTAAGGACTTAAGTATTCTAGATTTCTTTTTTTTTTTTGGTCAAGTGGATTGGACAACCCCAATCCTAGGCATTACATCCATACACCTATGTATTACACACCCACACAACACACTCACACACACTATATGAGAGTACACTTAAATGATTCTATATTCCTCCATGAGGACTTGAACCCGGTGCAGTTCTATGGGAGGCACACAAAGTGACCATCCAACCCAAGCCTCGGCTGCGCTTAGTGTTATTGTTAAAATATAAAATTGTTACTGTCGAAATAAATAGAATGTAACAAAAATTGAAATTGGGCAGTACCGTTTTTGGTCAATAAATTGGGCTGTATCTTCAACAATGATCCACATGAAGTTGAACACTGAGTTATGGGCCTCGAACAGTAATTAGGCCCAAACTATTTTCTAAATAATAATTTAGAAAACAAATGGATAAAGAAGGAAACCACCGCAGCCACACCTACTCACACAGCCACCGCAGCCGTCGCCGTCGTTTGGAAGCTCGTTGGCCGTCTCCTCTGTTCGAGATCTCTCTCTCTGTGTGTCGCCGTTGTGTTTCTGTCACTGCCCTTCCTCGTCGCAGCCGGTGAGTACTCTGATAAATTGAGAACATTGAATATTGAGAATATTGAATGCTGTGTAGTTTGTTAAACACAGTCACTTTGCTGTTCATAATTTTGTTCACTTTTTTATTTATACTTGTTCATAAGCACTAATAATATTGAATGCTGTGTAATTTGTGAATTTTGTTCATAAAATTTCTGTTTGCTGTTCATAATTTTGCTCATATTTGTTCATAAACAATGATAATATTAAATGTTGTGTAGTTTGTTAATTTTGTTCATAAAATTTCTGTTTGCTGTTCATAATTTTATTCATAATTTTGTTCATATTTGTTCATAAGCACTGTGATAATTCTGTTGCTGAGTTAATTGACTTAATTCTATTCATAAATTTTTTGTTTGCTGAGTTAATTTGGTTTGCTGAGTAGTTTTGTAAGCACTGTGATGAAAGTTTGTAAGCTGAGTTAATTTTTTTTGCTAAACGCTGTGATAATTAATTAAATCGGTTGAATTCTGATTGAATTCCAGTCGAATCAGTGAGCCGTTAAACCAGTGACCTTATCGGTTTATTGACTGGTCCGGTTCTCGCAAACTTAGTGTAGAGGAGCTTCTTCACCTCAGAGCTTCTTCGATGGCGATGGTTTCTTCTCTCTCTGCGGCGCTACTTCCTCCTCTTTCTCTCTCTACCTCTTCCTCCTCGCTCTCTTCCAACCCAAAGTTTTCGGCTTTGTGCTTTCAATCTGGTAACACCTTCAAGCTCAGAACCCCTAAGCTGCTTCACTCATCAACTAGGGTTTATGCCGCGCCTGAAGTTTTGGATTCCGAGGAACCGCTAGACGTACCTCCAGAAACCCTTGGTGATGATGAATCTGAGGCCACCACCTTTCAGGTCTGTGCATATCGCATTTCTTCATTTTTTGTTCATTCGAATTCGGATAACTTGAGTTTTCTGGATGGTGAAAATGATAATTGGAAATTGTGCAATGTAATATAGTATATATCTATGTATGTTGTTTGATTTGTTTCTCAGAGTGCTTGGTCACTAGAATGAGATTGAATTCAACGTTGAATGAATGAACTTAGCGAATGAATGATCTTAGCTCTATGATTTTCCTTTAGTTTTGTGGATTCAATTATGGATTAGGACAAGGAGCCTAGATAGAAAATTTCTACCATTAGGTGGATATAATGTTCTAGGAAAGGATAGCTATGCATATGTTTAGGTTAAAATTTTATAGTTCAAGCTAAGAGACACACTTATCAAAGGCAAGTTTCTGTTGAGGGTTTAAGATTGGAATGTACAATGAACTTGTAAGTACTGATTTATAAATATAATCCTTTCCCACTAGATTGAGTTGTATACATGAATCAAACAATGTTATTTGGTCTTTGTAAATTCACAGTTTTTGGAACTGAATTTCCAAGAGTGTTAATAAGAAATCATATTCTGTGAAAAAAAGAAAATGATATCCGGCCTAGCTATGAATGAATGATATCCATTCATACTTCTCCTGAATCAATTTGGTGGTTTTGTTGATTTTGTTGTGTTGTTTTTTAAGGTTGGAGATTCAGACACTCGTACCACTTCCTCAATTAGCATTGGTGGTGATCCGGATACGGTATATTCATCAACTTTGTTATATCTTGTTCCCGATTGGTAACTGTTTTCCTTAATTCCTTATCAATTTCAGTTTATCTGAAATTTTCCCTCCATTTTCAGATGGCGCCTAAGCAGAAGATTAGAATCAAACTTAGGTCTTACTGGGTGCCCTTGATAGAGGATTCTTGCAAGCAGATACTAGATGCAGCAAGGAATACCAATGCAAAAACCATGGGTCCTGTACCATTGCCAACTAAGAAGAGAATTTATTGTGTTCTTAAATCGCCACATGTACATAAGGATGCTCGATTCCATTTTGAGATCAGAACACATCAGCGTCTCATTGATATTTTGTATCCTACAGCACAAACAATAGATTCTCTGATGCAGCTTGATCTTCCTGCTGGTGTGGATGTAGAGGTCAAGCTCTGAGCTATCGACATTTTACGGCATGTAAGGTGTGAATTTTTATTCTGTGTTTGTAATGTGATTGATCCACATGCAAATCAAGTGTAATTTATAATGAAGGAATCCTAGAATATTTTACTTTTTCAAGTTAGTAAAGCCTGTATTTACCTATATCTATTTATTTATATCATTATTTATTTCAACCCTATAGACTTAGTCCACAGAGTTGTAACATTTAAACATTTCAAATTGTAATGCTTGTAGAATGAATTACAACAATATTTTGGTTAAAATAATCTTTATAAAAAAGAGGTGCATTAATATGAATTTTGACCTTACATGGAGCATGTTTTTTAATCATTTCATATATAATTGTTTGTAAATTGGTACTTATCGCTAACTGAAGTTATAGTCATATACAATAATACTCTAAACAGGTAAAATTGATGAAAACAAGCAAGTATATTTCTTTCGTTATGTAGACTGGTCTAAAGATGATGAATTCATCGGTGAGATTTCATTACAAAAAAGTTAAGAATTGCAAAACACATACTTTTAATTTCTTTGCAATCCTTCACTAACCTTTAGTAAATGAATAAAATAACATGATAGTTCTTAAAAGAAGTTAATATAATTATGAGTTTACGAATACAAAAGAGGGCGAAAATTAAAACATATACAAGTTTGTAGCTACTTCTTCTTTATGTTGCTTGACCACAATTATTGCTGCTGCTTTTTTTTTTTTTTTTTTTGGTTTTTTT
>NC_029781.3:10146455-10151083 GCF_000817695.3 Arachis duranensis | reverse complement strand
TTATATTGATGTTCCGGTCAAGAATAAGATAAGCTTGCTTTCTAATTCAAAGATTGTGCAAACGAAATTATTATATGATTTTGTAGGCCCTAGACCTTTCTGACCTTATATAAAAAGTATATAGTATATACAACATAAAGCATCAAATAATACATTATTTGGTAATTAATAAAACCTTTCTGACCTTTGTCAACCCAACACTAACCCAATTCTCTCTTCTGTTTCTTCTCAATCCAAAGTTCTTAACTCGCCACACCCCTTTTTCTCCTCTCACTCCTCTTCCTTCACCTAAAACCTTGCCTTCTAAGTCTTCTGCTTCAATTGATGCTTCAAGTTCAAAGTTGACCAAAAATAATTCAAGGGGTCAAAAATCTTCAGAAACAATTTCACTGATGGTGTTTGCAAGTACCAGGTGAAAACTCTTCAGACTACCCCTACTTTTCTTGAGGAAGTTCAAGAAAATGAAGCTGTGGATCTATGGCCGAAGATGAAGGAAGAGGCTGAACTTGATGTAACTGAGGAACCTATTCTGAATAGTTACTACCAATCCTCAATTCTGTCTCATGATTCATTGGAATCTGCTTTGGCCAATCACCTTGCTAACAGATTAAGCAGTGCAAGCCTTCCATCCAAGTAACACACTCTTTGATCTTTTTGTTGGGATCTTGAAATCTGACCAAGAAATCATGGATTCTGTGAAGGATGATCTCAAAGCAGTTAAGGAAAGAGACCCTGCTTGCATAAGCCATGTGCCTTGCTTCTTGAACTTCAAAGGCTTCTTAGCATGCCAATCTCATAGAGTTGCTCATAAGCTATGGCTTCAAGGAAGAAAAGTCTTGGCAGTTATGGTCCAGAACCGAGTTTCCGAGGTTTTCGCGGTTGATATTCATCCCGGTACTAAGATTGGAAGCGGGATTCTGCTTGATCATGTAACTGGATTAGTGGTTGGTGAAACTGCAGTGATTGGTAACAATGTGCCAATTTTGCATAGTGTGACTTTGGGTGGAACTGGTAAAGCTTCTGGTGATAGGCATCCAAAGATTGGTGATGGGGTTTTGATTGGTGCAGGACTTGTATTTTGGGGAACATTAAGGTTGGTGAATGTGCTAAGATTGGTGCTGGTTCTGTGGTGATTAAGGATGTTCCTCCTAGGACTACTGTTGTTGGGAATCCTGCTAAGTTGGTTGGAGGCAAGAACAACCCTGTTAAGCTGGACAAGATGCCTAGCTTCACCATGGATCATACTTCAAATATTACTGAATTTTATGATTACTGTATTTAGATTTTAGCATGCATTTACTCTTTGGTAGGTGTCTCAGGATATAGAACATATGAAAACAGGATACAAGGACAAGAAAAGATAGAAGAATTCTGTCTGTGTGATAAATTGTCTTGAGATAGAGAGATTTTGCCTATTTCTCCGAATAAGTTCGTTTTCCATGTGTTTCTCTGTATTTCTGTCCTGAGATAATTACCGAATAAGTCGGCTTAGAGTTGAAGCTTGAAACATGGTTTAGGGTTATATTCTTGATTTTGGGGAGGGTGGCTTCTTGTTTGTTATGTAAGAGTGAATCCATGTTCTCCTGCTAACAATAGACAAAAGGAAAACAATAACAGCAAAGTGCCCTCAAGACCATTGTATTAGTCTATCAGAAATATATAGTATGCAGAACAACAAAGCTGTATCTATAATATGCAGGGATTTTGTTGTTGTAAGGTTTCAGAACCACCTTTCTGTAATAAATACTACAATAATTTAGGTTGTGTTGCTTATATAGTATCTTACATAGTATGTTCTTGTTATGTGGTTCTCCTTGTGAGACCTGCTTGTTTAATAAATTGCAACCAAATTGTGTGCAGTTATGTAATAAGATCAGTAAAAATCATAGATAAAAACTTGCAGCCTCAAATAGTCTTCCACCAGGACCACAGGAACTATCAAGCTTTGGTAGCATACATCACTTCATCGGCCATAGTTCTCGCTTCGCCGGAGATTGCCAAAGAGATCTTGAGACACTGCCTTTGCATAGAGACCTTGCTTTCTTGCTGCAGAAGTTGTTTGCTTCACAAAAGTGGCTACATGTGATTAGTGGAGTGATGCATAAAGTGAAGGAGATGTATAGAACTAGTGATATGATTCTTGATAATATATCAAGACAAAATCAACAACCAAGAATGTTGATAAAAGATGGTAGTTTTCTGTCTTTTGATATGATATATAAATGTACTCAAATTATCTTGATGCTGACAAAAGTGCTCTCGAATTTCGTTATCATAAAAATATCTTCAAATTATTTTAGAACGTGTCAAAAATGCGACAAAAAGTAGAGCAAATCTATGATCACGGTGGAGTATTTTTGTCACGTTTCTAAATTCCAAAGTATTTTTGTTAAAGACAAAATTATTCGAATGTATTATCCCAAGTGAGAACATTTTTCATCTCAGTTTCTATTCTTCCTCTGCACATTGTCTCCTTCCCGAACTCTCTCATTTTCGATTTGTTCGATTCTGGTTCTCTTATCTAGCAAACCATAGAGTTAGGATATCTTTATTTATTAGGTATACAATTTGTTCAGGACTGACTTTGAATGATGGGATCTGCAACTTGACAAGGTCGTCAAGCAGTTTTCCAGATTTCGTGCAAGCGGCGGAACACTCAAACGCTCAAATTAGAGGGAATCTCCCAAAATTAAGATTTAGGATTTTTTGGTGTGCCATACCTGGGAGAGTCCGAAGCTCCCCTTATATGGATTACTTTGATTCCAAAATCATGCTTATATAAGAAGATACGATTTCGTATCAGATTTCGTGTCAGAATATGATTGATGGAATGATTTGCGACGGATCGAGAGGTCTTGGGTAATTGGGCCAAGGGGGACGAATTGGGCCCAAGGGCCAGATTTTTGTCGAGCCTGGTTGAGAGGCCGGGTCCGTAACACAATTACATTCATTACAATAATGAAACCTAAATTACTTCTCAAGATTTCAGTATAATAACGGACCTCTCCATATTGCTCGCTCTTCCTGTCATTGCTTTTTCTGGTTGTCATTACCTTTTCTCTAGGTACCTTCAATGCACTAATAATTATCATACCTACCATTGATTTAAAGATTTAGTTGTCCCATTTTGAATTAGTAAGAATTTGGTTGTCTCATTTATCAAATCATTATTTTTAACCGTGAAGGAACAAGTGATCTTTTTGTGATATGAATAATGTAAGAGTCAGGATGAGTTTCTAGATAGTACCGAGAATCTGGTCATTCCTCAACACTCTCCTTATTAATGATGAAATGAGATGCTTCTTTGTTCTTCTCCATCTTTATGCATCCAAAAGCAAAAGTAAAAGCAGTAGTTCCATACATACTGAGACTCATTTTTGGTGACCCACGCAAAATAATGTATTAGAGAAAGAAAAGTTGTATATATAGATCACATCCCTTTTTTTATTGAAAGATCTTTTTGATAATATAATTCCATTAGGTTGGTAATCTCACACTGAAGATGGAACTGCAAATGCAATTATTAATGAGTCACAAATGTACGAGTTAACATGTGTCATTTTTAAAATGGTACAACATTATATTATTATTACTTACATATTCTACCCTCAACAAATCACTGACTATTAATGTCATTAAAACATTTTACAATATAATTACATGCTAATTAATACACTATCGTATTAAAATTAGTCAACAAAATTAATTATTATTTATGTATAAATAATATATAAAATTTAATTTATTTTTAATATATATTTTATATTTTAATAATGTGTATTCTACATTAATATTAATTAATTTTGATGACTAATTTTAATATACGTCTAGCATGATTAAATAAAAAACAACAATTAAAATCATAAAAAGTAATTTGCTAAACTTTGAAAAAAAAATTAGAATCTTAATTAGGAGTGACAACGGGACGGATAGGAACATGATTTTGCTCTACCCGATTCCACCCAGCAATAACCTGCATAAAATCACCCCGCTCTTACCTTACCTGCGAGTAGTAAAAGATTGACTTTAATCTGTCCCCGCCCCCTATCCGTCCTTATAATTATTAAAATCTAATAAACAAAATTAAATTTCAAAATTTATATAACCATCATCACATACATATTATAAATTAAAGTAAAATTTTAAATATAATACAATATTACCAATCATTTTACAAATTATTTCCACTAAAAATCCGTCCCGGTGCAGAATACGTAATTGTCCGCCTCAAGCGGATAAGAACAGAGTGGGTACCCACAAATTCGAGTAGTGTTGCCATCCTAATCTTAATTATTTTGATAATTAAATTCAACTAAGATGGTTCAAAAGTTTAAGAATTAATAATTAAAAATTTTAATTAAAAAATAAAAAATATAATAAAAGACTTAATTAAACTTAATTATAAAATTAATTTATTCTCTTATCATTTTTCTAATTGGCCTAACAGCTTCACGTTGAAAGAAATTTGTTCCAAATAATGTAAAGATAAAGAGAAAACAAAAAGTAAAAGTGAAGAGACATTCCTTTTAATCTTTTGGGAGATATTAACAATTTAGCATATAGCGTAGATATATTATTTGTGCTTATTTTTCTCTTATATATTGAAATGATATTTTTTTAATGAGATA
>NC_029781.3:10141708-10146333 GCF_000817695.3 Arachis duranensis | reverse complement strand
AATTTTAATGTATATTTATATTGCAATATGTATTTTATATTAAAAAAATGCTAAAAGATAAGTAAAGTTTATTGTTTTTGACTAATACTTTTAGCCATTAGTCTAAATGATTTTTGTTTAACAATCTAATAACATACTTTTAATCTACACACTTAAATATTGCTGATTTACTAGTGACCAAAACTAATAAATTTTATTAATTATTTAATATTTTTTTATATTAATAGTTAATTTTAATAACTAATTTTAATATATACTATTAAATATTTTTATATTTCAATATACAAAACAAAATAAATATACCAAATATTTATAGAGGCATACATATGAACTATTATGGACCCTATTTAAGTATAGCAAAGAAGTAACCTCATGGGGAAAAAAAAAGGAAGTAACCTCATGCGTGTGTCGCATAAAAAGAAGATACTTGATTCTTTTTTACATAGCATGCTTAAATAGTGGGATTATTTTCACCATTATATTGCATTGTTTCAGCCATGGATTTCCATAAAAGGCACTCGGTTTCCCTGCTTTCAACTTCTAACATGCTAGATGATATTCTCATAAAGAAGCTTCTCCTCACACACGATCCAGATGGTCGTTGGTTGGATTCTGAGACTATGCTGCAGGCTGTTGGAAGTGTTATGTTTCATGCTTCAACAATAGTTAGTAATCATATTTTCACCCCCAAATGCATTCACACTATTAAACTCTTTATTTATTAATAACTCTCACTCTTCTTTTTCTCTTTGTCTTGTTTAGGATATAGATCCATAAACAATAATATCGTTTTGGAATATAGATACTTACACCATCTATCAAGGATGATGAGGTCGTGAGATCCAGAATTTGGATCATTTAAATTTTGAATTTTTACTTTAAAGGATAAAGTGTAATCTCTCACTCTTATATTTTTTCTTGGTCCTACTTATGAAATAAATGGTGAGAGATTATACTTTACATTCTAAAATAAAATTCAAAATTTTGAGATTCATAACTATTTTCAACACTATCCAAGATAGATGGTATAGATTTGGTGTCTATATGTCAAAAAATAATTAGGGAACTAACTTTTTTTTCAACCAACATCAACCAACTTTTTTAAACTTAAATTCTAGATTATAAATTATAAATTCTTAACCCTAAATATTAGATTATGCCTAATTCTAAAGTTGGCTAATAT
This sequence comes from Arachis duranensis, assembly GCF_000817695.3. Classification (NCBI taxonomy): domain Eukaryota; kingdom Viridiplantae; phylum Streptophyta; class Magnoliopsida; order Fabales; family Fabaceae; genus Arachis; species Arachis duranensis. Next base: position 10,145,150 of record NC_029781.3, on the reverse strand, counting down.
TTACCAACTAAAAGTTGGTTCCTGTACTTTCTCTATGTGAAATCCATTTGTATGGGTTTATTATGTAAGGTGCATTGTTATTTTGATATAAATAATTGATCATTTTTTAAGATGAAAATGTTCAGCATTAATATTTAGTAAGAAGTACCTAAAAACTGAAAATATATGATCATAATAGTTTCGTTAATAGTGTCTTATTAATTTAACAAGTGCAAGTATCCATCTATAACAGATGGATCATTGATATGATTATTCAAATGTAATTTGATATACAAGAAAAATTCAACAGTTGAATGATGATACCATACATTATTGAACATAGAGATCTTAACCTTTTCCAATCAGAATATCATTAGATTCATAGTTTTGCAAGCACTGCTCAAAAAATATATTGACATAAAAAGTAATAATAAATAATAATAGTGCCTTTTTTTTTCTTTTACCTTACTGAAATGTTCAGATAATGATTTCTCAATTGGCTTTGTTTGCTTCAGGTGGCTTCTAATTTATCCTCTGCCTTCTTTCCAATTCTGAAGAACGACATAACCGAAATTGAACAGCTTGATTGTCCTGAACCATTAGGATGCATCATCAGCAAAATTTCATACAAGGTATTACTTCAATTTGCTAAATTCGACAACTTGGATCACTCGACACATTCCTTGTAACACAAGTAATTAACATCTATTATATTGGCAGATTTTCTGCAACTGTAAATGCTCCGCGGACGGCGATCTCAATTCAAGGATATTGAGTTTGTTTGATTTGATTAAGGATTATAGATGGGATGCGAAAGTAGTTCTAGTCCTAGCTGCTTTCGCTGCAAGATATGGCGAATTCTGGCAACTCATACAGCTTCGGCCACAGAACACTTTGGCCGATTCAATAGCGAGGATTAAGCAACTACCCTTCAATTTAAGGCCACTGCGGCCACAAATCAAGGCATTGAGCTTGTTGGTTAAGACAATGATGGATGTGGCAATGTGCATTATTGAGTTTGAATCTTTTCTACCACATCAGCATTTAGAGCTTGGAAATGAGAAAGTAACTGCCACAAAGTCTCTGGTGTATGTTGCTGTTTACTGGATCATTAGAAGCAGCTTTGCATGCTTTTGTCAACTCATGGATCTCAGAACCAAGAACAAACATGACCAAGTGCATGTTCTTTCCCTTGAGGCTTGAGGCTTAGTGATTAATTAATTCTAAAAACATATTCTTTTTGCTTACTAAATATAGTTACTGTAGATATTATACATGATAGTAGGATAAGGCTTTGTTGTTCTCGTAAATTATATCTAAATTTATGTAAGGCTAATATTGTAATTAGCATAATTTCTTACATTTACTAATATTATATATATATTTTTTTGTCCTAACCTGTGTGTTGTTTGGTTTCAGGTATTCAGATTCAACAATAATTGCTGCTTGGGAGCTCTCAAGTTTGGCATATAGGTTAGGAAGTATATGCAACATTCTCAGAGCACAGGTGGATTTGTGTCACCAAGAAATAGGTTACTTTTCTGGTTCATAAGTGTTGTTTCTTCTTATAATGGAACTATAGTTATATATTAAAACAATTATGAGTTATCCACTAATTAATGTTTCAGAGAGAAACGTACAAGACAAGCTATTGAATCTTGCTGATGAGGTTCACATTGATAATCAGAAGGTTCTCAATTTATTGTTTCCTTCAAAGAATTACTTGCCATTGAAGGATTGCTCAAAAAAAGTGAAGGTATAAGCAGATCAATAGGCATATGAAATTCAAAAATACTATTTGTATATCAAAATTAACCACTAAAATCAGCCACCACCAATGTATTTGTGTATGAATATATGTGTGGTTTAATTTATTTTTAATATGTATTTGTATTCTAACATGTATTTTATACTGGTAGCTGACTTTAGTAACTGATTTTGGTGTACACGTAGCATAGTTGTATTAAATTATATTGAAAGTGATAAATATAGGAACATGATAATACAGTGATTCTCCTAATTTTGCAGCTTGGTGTGACTAAACTGAAAGATAAGATAGTTCTTCTTTTAATCTCAAAGTCGAAGCTACTTGCGCTCGAAGAATTACTCTTACTAGTTCAGCAAACATGTGATCATCCTTTGAATGAGAGATTCAAGGACAGTTATGAGATTGTGTGGATTCCATTTCCATCTTCTGGTACATCATGGACTGATGCTGAACAGAGTAGTTTCGAATTCTTATCGAATTCTCTGCCTTGGTATGCTGTTTGGAAGCCAAGGCTACTAAGCTCAGCTGTCGTGAAGTACATCAAAGACAAATGGAACTACAGAGATGATCCTGTAATCGTCACACTCGATTCGAATGGAACGGTTGCAAATTGCAATGCTCTTGATATGATCATGATTTGGGGCGTTCGAGCTTATCCGTTTTCAGCTTCAAAAGAGGCAGAGCTCTGGGAAGACCAGAATCTCACAATGCAACTTTTGCTAGGTGATATCAACCCTCTTCTTGCATATTGGGTAGGAGTTTGTTTCATAGTGTATTTAGATAAGAAGAATATTTGTCTCTTGATATTTCTATATTTCTAAGCCAATCACCTTAACAACTTTGTCAGGTTGAAAAAGGCAAAAACATTTGCATTTATGGGAGTGAAAACCTGCCATGGATCCAACAATTCAGTGACTGCATAACCAAGCTCAAACAACAAGGTCTGCAGCTAGAAACAATATATGTTGGTTATAGTAACCTCACTGAACAAATAAAAAATATAATGTCAAGTTCTACTGAGATTAATGAGAGTAGCCAACTTTCCTTTACAAAAATGCAACTCTTCTGGATTCGGTTGGCGAGTATGAGAAGATCGAAAATCAGACTAGGAAAGACACCAAGTTCTGATCAAGTTTTGGCAGAGTTATCAGCAATGCTTGACATGAATGATAAAAAGGAAGGTTGGGCAGTGATTGGAAGTTGTTGTAAAGAAGATAATATTATAAGGCTTCAAGGAATGGTTTTGATGGATGTTTTAGGGAGATTTGACGAGTGGGGTGAAGATCTAGAAAGGTTTGGTTTGGTTGGTACTGCAAGAAAGTTCTTAGACCCTAACTTTGTTGTTGAAGGTCCTTGCAATCACTCTTACATGGTTTCATCAAGTGAAGGTTCAACTCAAGGGAGTGTTGTAACTTGTCCAGTGTGCAACTGTCCTATGAAGAAGTTTGTGGTGTATCAACCATGATTGATTATCATAAAAGACAATTAAGAGTTGAATTCCTTGGCTTTGTTATTCTTATAACCGTAAACTGTCTCTAGTTTCGGCCTATGCTTGTTTTTGGTTGTTTTGTTTGTGGGGCCAACATGAACTATGATATTAAAATGGGTGACAATTGTAATAATATTTCTAACCTAAACCATTTTAGTTTTCGATGGTTATTTTACTTTTGTTTTGGTTCTTTTTCTTTTTTTTTT
>NC_029781.3:10116044-10141684 GCF_000817695.3 Arachis duranensis | reverse complement strand
TATATATATATATATATATATATATACCGGGGCGAGTATTACTTAAACCTGATCCCGCTCTGTCCCGTCCAAAAACCCGCCCTAGTAAAAAATAACCCCGGTGCGGGACGGGTAATTACCTGCCCCAAACAGGTAGGGGTGGGGTGGGTACCCGCGGGTTCGGGTGGTGTTGTCATCCCTAGTTACACATCCATATAATTTTTCATACAAGTCTATTCAAGCTGGCTCAATACAAAAAAAATCCAATCTTATTAAATGAAACGTGATTCCACGCACCCAAATACACGAAACGTTAACATATTCATTCGCGCCTTGAATATGAAACAACCTTTCTTCTTCAATATTGAAACTGCTACTAGAGAAGTTTGAATCTCTCTCAAAGTCTCTCAAACTTCACTCGTGTTCTCTGCAAAAATCGTTACTGGAGAAGAATCACGAGAAGATTTCGAAAGGAAGAAGAAGAAAATACGAACGAAAAGAGGAACAGAGACTGCGAAAAGGTATGATAAAAACTACTATTTATTTAAATCTTGCAATCTCGCATTTCTCTTAGTTGCATTTTAGGTTTACTGAATTGAGTTACTTCGTTTAGTAGATTGACTTAATCTAATTCCATTTTTTTGGCGTAACTAGGGCATAGAAATGGAAATGTGTTCTTATTTTCTTTCTGTTCAGTGGAGTTGCTCATTTTCATTCATTTGATTGTTAGCGTGTTTAGTTGAGTCCTTTTGCATGCAGAAATAATTTACTTGATGATTGAACGTTTATCACGTTTTATTCAGCACATGATTGGTGTTCGGTTCACTGGTGTTTGTCATTTGATTCACCTGATTGTTAGTGCGTTTAGTTGAGTTCTTTTGAATGCAGAAATAATTTACTTGATGATTGAATGTTTATCATGTTATATTCAGCATATGATTGGTGTTTGGTTCACAGGTGTTTGTCATTTGATTCACCTGATTGTTAGTGCATTCAGTTGAGTTCTTGTGCATACAGAAATATTTTTCTTGCTGATTGAATATTTTTCAAGTTTTAATTAGAACATCAATGAAATTCAGTTCAGTGGAGTTGGTTATTTTAATTCATTTTATTATTAGTGTGTTTAGTTGAGTCCTTTTACATATAGAAATAATTTACTTGATGATTGAATGTTTATCACGTTTCATTCAGCACATGATTGCTGTTCGGTTCACTGGTATTTGTCATTTGATTCACCTGATTGTTATGTGTTCAGTTGAGTTCTTTTGCATGCAGAAAAGTTTTTCTTGATGATTGAATATTTATCACGTTTTATTCAGCACATGAATGGTGTTTGGTTCAGTTGCGTTGGCCATTTTGATTCACTTGATTAAAATATGCATGATTGTGCTTGTCGGTGTATTGAGTGAAGTATTGACCAAATTTTTGTGGCTTCAGGCTCGAATATGGTCCAAATATTCTGTTGCACAAACTGAACAAAATCAGAGACCAAGTGATTCGGGCATCTAAAGAAATAAGACTCCCAAAGCCATTTGTTGTCCTCTCCAACCCTTATTGTAAATTCACATCTGGGATATAGATAGTAAATAGGATATACTTTGTTTGACTGGTTATAATTAACACTATTTTGTCTAACTTGTTTAAAAAACCAAACAATGTATATATGTGAATATTAATGTAAATGTTATTGGAAATTTAATGTTAATGTATATATCTGATTCAAGATGAATTAGTCCTTGTCCTGTTGGTCTAAGATGTTTATATATATATATTGTGTGTGTGTGTATTTATCAAACATTAAGAGCCCCAAAAAAATAAATGAACCGAAATTAATGTACAAGGTGAACCGAAAAAGTGCATATATCAATATAGCAGAGAGATAATTTTAAAAAAACTGTTGCTATTAGTATTCAGTTTCAGAAACTCCTGAACTCTTTAGAATAATTTTTGTAGAATTTTCTGGCTTCTTCTAGTGTCTTGAAAATCATCCAGACCTTTGGGACAAATTGTTCATCCACAACATACCTGGTCTACAGAATGAACCGAACATGTTATTATGGTGAAACAATTGTATAGTACTAAATGAATGGAACATTATCCATTATATAAATTCAAATTCAAACAGTTTTTCGCATAATGAACCGAACACGTCATTATGGTGAAACATTTGTATAGTACTAAATGAAGGGAACATTATCCATTATATAAAATCAAATTCAAATAGATTTCTGCATAATGAACCGAACACGTTATTAAGATGAAACAATTGTATAGTACTAAATGAACAAAACATTATCCATTATATAAAATCAAATTCAAACAGCTTTCTGTAGAATGAACCGAACACGTTATTATGGTGAAACAATTGTATATTACTAAATGAACGAAATATTATCCATTATATAAATTCAAAACACATGTGTCTACAATTGACAGATTATTAATTCAATTCAATTCAGAACACATGCGTACATTCAACTCAATTCAGTTTAACAATTGCATTCCATTCAATTTAATAATTACATTCCATTCAATTTTATTAAAAAAATTCAAACCTCGTCTGCTTGATTCATTTTAAAAGAATAATCCAAAATGCTCTCATTCAACTGATTTGAAGTTGAATCATTCATTGTTTTGATAGAATATTAAAATCTGAAAACGAAGAAGATAAATCCACAAAATCAAAGAAGAAAAAGAAGAAGAAGGACGAGCAACAGAGAAGAACAACGAGCAAAAGAGAAGAAAAAAGAAGAACGACAAGCAGCAGAGATTGTAGATCCGAAAATTACAATGCAAATTATTAACATTGAAGAAGAGAAAAAGAAGAAGAATGTTTACGTTAAAGAAGAGGTATACGTAAATCTGTTACGTTGATAGGAGGGAGAGAGGGGCGTGCGTATATTTCACGTAACTTCGGGGGGTGCGTTAAAGAAAAAGTGCTTGGATGACTTGGATAGGTTTTTTATATGGATGTGACCATTATTGCTTTTTTTTTTGTAGATAAACGGGATTTAAAACCAAAAACTAGACATTAGAAACAGAAATTAAATGGAGTAGTGACACGCCCCTGCCATCATCAGCTAAAATCTGCTTGAGTTGGGGGATGGGAAATCAACAAAGTGAAATCCTGGATCAGCATGCACACTAGTCCTTGCTAGCAGATTAGCTCCTCGATTGTCTTCACGGTAGGTATACTTGAATATAACATCCCAATCTTGAGCTACAAGACCTCTGACCATTCTAATTAGGGGTTTTAGATGACTTCGAGCCTTTCCTTCATTAGTGATAATCTTTATAACAGAATGTGAATCATCTTTCACAATTATTCTTCTAAATCGCAACTGTTGTGTTGTTCTCAATTCATGGATAATGTCCTATATTTTTGCTTGAAAAAGCAATATACATTCCCAGGTTAGCCATATAACCTGCTACCAAATCACCATTTTCGTCTCTAAAAAATCCTCCACAGCTTGACCTTCCCCGGTTGCCCAATAAAGCACCATCAGAATTAATTTCACCCAACCATATGGAAGGGGGTCCAAGCTATATGAATTTTTTCTCCTTTGTCCCTAGCACCTGTGACCAACCTAGCTTTGTTAAACGCTCTCATAACCGCTTCCACATAAGGGATGGTACCATTTTCATCTCTAAACAATCCTCCACAACCTGACCTTCCCGGGTTGCCCAATGAAGCACTATCAGAATTAATTTCAACCAACCATATGGAAGGAGGTCTAGGCTATATGAATTTTTTCTCTTTTGTCCCTAGCACCTGTGACCAACCTAGCTTTGTTAAACGCTGTCATAACCGCTTCCACATAAGGAATGGTTGCAATTCTAGCACTTTCAGGCCTTATGTATAGTGGGGAGAAGATTTCTCTAGTTTCAAATCTTTCAAGTGGTTACCATAAATATGGAAGTCCACTTAATTTGGCTGTGTTGTCTGATTTTCGTTGTTAAATTCTAGCGGTACTAGACACCAAAAGTGTAAGAACTGGGTTTTTATTTAACAAGTTAATTAAAATAAAATAATAATTAAATTATCCAAAATAGGTTCAAAATTTAGAAATATTAATTTGAAATTTTAACTATGATATTTGGATTTAGTAGATTTTTTCAAGTTGGAAAATGTAATTTTCTGCAGAAAATTACGTAAAAATGCGTACCGGTAAATTAGTCGACAGTACTGGCTTAAGTCTGTTCAGTATTGCGTGAGAGTAATAGAAACGATAGAAAAACTTAGCAGCAACTTTAAAATTAAAAACTAGGCACTAATTTTAAAGGTTTAGCCCAAAGTTGGATCAAACGGACCAAAAACGCTAACGGATTGGACCAGATCCAAACCGGGCCCAAGGCCCAACTTATAAATTCATGCATTCAGCCTTCTCTCCTCCACTTCTTCCCCATCCACGCTGCACACACAAAAGGGAGAAGAGAGATTATGTTTCTATTTATCTCCCTTTTCTTTCGCTTGTAACTTGAGCTACGGTACTCCGATTGATGAGCAGTTTGCAGTCACGTGAAACTCTCTCCGAACCGTCATTTCTAGCTAGGAATTGCTGGTAAAAACTCAAAATTCACACTCCTTTCTTCAGTCCTAACAGAAATCATGATTTTGGGTTTCAATATTGAGTGAGTTTTGTAATTTTAATTGTTTAGGTGAACTCTAGTAGTGGGTAATTGTTGGACCTTGTCTCAATCACTGTTAGATAAGGTAAGGAACCTCTATACCCTTGTGATTTGGTGTATTGTGAACTTTAGTTATTAACGTATGGTAAAATTGTATGTGTGAAGCTTGAATTTGGTGATTTTGGAGTTGGTTGTGGCATTTGGTTTGACTTTGGTGGATTAGAGCTTGGTGAAAGTTTGGTTGGAGGTCATTTGGTAGATTTGAGCATATTGGGAATCGCCAAGGTATGGTTTCGATTTTCTTTATGTAATATGTAATGTTTCTAGAAACTGAGGCTAGTAGATCTTAAGATAGGATTGAATGTTTGGGTGTGTGATTAAATGTATGTGAATTGTTGTGTTAGAGGAAGGGCGGATATGTTGGGTTGGCAGTTGAACTGACAATATGATATCACAGCCAATAGGATAGGCATTCATCATATGCATCTCTTATGTGCTTATTTTCTTTGATTACTTGCAGTTTGCCTAAATATATAATATGCCTACTTGCTTCTTGAATTACATGCTATACATAAATATTACCTGTGTATTACTTGTTTGCATATACTTGTGATTGTCTAGTGCCGAGGAGGTTAGGTAGGCGGCGGCGATGGGATCGCATGGAGGGTAGATTGGCGAAGGCTGTGGGATACAACGTTGTGATTGGTATTAGTTAGAAATTCCCTAAGTTTAGATAACCCTGTTTATGGTTTACGGTTTAAGTTATTTATTTTGTTAAGTTTGAGTATTTTGTATCGATGTGAAGTTCTAGGATTCCCTTTGGCATCCTAGAATCTTATATCTTACATATTGGGCACTGTTACCATACTGAGAACCTTTGGTTTTCATACAATATATTGTTGTTATTTTTCAACTGCAGGTCACAACCCACCTCGGTGAGTTTGCGCGATGGTAACAGAGCGGAGGATCACGCTTATCTTTTGTAATTTGGTTTATTTTGCTTTAGTATTCTCTCATTTTTGTATTTTATGCTTTGTTGCTTTAGAGGCTTAACTTGAGAGACAAGATGTATAAGCTTTAACCTTTTTAAACTCTATTATATCTGAATTAACTAGTCAGCCTAAACTCTGCAGGCTGCAGCTAGTATTCTTTTGACTATTGTATATATATACCTATATATCTTGTGATCTTGTATGTTACCCTTTTTGTGTTTAGTTATCGCGTGTGTAAATACTTCGTGCTTTTGTATCTCTATTTTCTGAGTCTTTGAGCTTTATTTCTTTATCGGACTTCTAGTATATTATATCCCTTGACTATATATTATAATATTGAGTTTTAGAACTGTCGTGGCACTTTGTTATCCTTTGCTTTACGGCTAGAGGTAAGGTTTAGGGTGATGGGGTGTTACATTTAGTGGTATCAGAGGGTTCGTCCTTGTGAGCCTGAGGGATGGACCGATTGTGCTTCATTAGATACCCTGGGTCATTTTTTTATGCTATTTAGGATATCTGCTTGATATGCATAGCATGCTTGTTTGTGAGCACATTTAGGGGTAATTGAAGCACTAGGCTTGAGATATTGAGGCTGATTACCTTGATATCGATTGTTTGGTGTGAATAGGAGACCCAAATAATGCCTTGCAGGCAAGGTCGATCATGTACACGAAGAAAGAATGAGAGTAATCACATTTGATTTTGGTTTACGTGTAGATTATAGGATTAATTGTTGAGTGCAGATGCATGTAGAAGTGGAGGGAAACAAGTGAACATGATTTTAGATTTGAATTTGTCTGGGTTTAACATTTGATTTTAATTATGATAAGTAGAACTTCATTAGTTGTTTTATATGTTTAAGGGAGATTTGAATTGTATACATTGGTGGAATTTTAAATGGAAGCTATGAATGAATTGAATAATTAAATATGGAATAAACGGTATGGTGGTATTGTGGACTTTGGGATTTTGTTGAATAAGTAAAAAAAATGGAGAATTTAATATTTTAGGTGTTAGAGTATTGAGTATGTTGTGAGTGTGATTGTGTGGATGGTATTGGAATTGTGGTTAGTATATGAATTGTTGTTAGGTTTGAGTGATTTATTGTAATGGATTGAATATGAATTGTTAGGCCTTGAAAGTGTTGGATGGTTAAAAATTGATGGATTAGTACTTAGAAGTATGGAAAGTTGTTTAGAATTGGAAAATTGGCATGGTTGGAATTGAATTGGATTGAGAGTTTTGAAAACTTAAAAATTTTTCTGATTTGCTGTTGAGGTTCTAAGTAGTGTGATTATTAAGAATGAGGATTTAATGGGATATTGATTTAAGTATAGAGATATTCTAATATCCTAAATTGCGACTGAATCTTAGGATGAACGTAACCATTAGGTGGGGTCAGGTAAAGAAAATTTAGAAGTAAGCCTAGGTTTTTGTAATCCGATTATGAAGTATGACCGGGATAATGGATTAGATTCTGGATGGTTAAGAATCAGAGTGAGGCAGAAAAAGTTTACGGGATGCAATGGCACATGATGCTTGTGAATATGAGTAATAAAATAGTGACTAGAAATATCTTAGGCTTTGAATACCTACAAGGTTAGCGGATTAATGAAAATAATAATTTCCAGGAAACTAAGTTTGAATTTAACTGTAAGATTAGATTGATTCCAAAATGGTTGTGGAGATGAATGTAGGTAAGTAAATTGGATTTGGGTGATAAGTGAGTACATTTTCCGTGTTTGAAATATAAGGATTGCGATAATTGATCATGATGACTTTGGGTTTAGATTAAAATAGGAAATGATTGATTTGAAAGACAGATTAGGAACATATTGAGTTGAAATGCTAATGTGGTATTGAGGTTGATTTGAGGGAGCTAAAGGTAAGAAGGATGTGTATGGCATAGGCTTGAATTTGGTTGAGTCATGGCGTGGTACTTAGGAATGAAGGATATAAATATGAATTTGAGCCGATGTTGAGGATATAAGTATATTTCATTTTAAAAGTTAGAGAAAAATTGAGGAACTAGGAGTTAGAGAAAAAGAAAACCAAGATTGATTAAGTTTCGAATTGGTGCCAATGGACGTTGCGGAAAGGAAGTTCCACTGGTTAAGGTCGCTCGGAGGCGAGGTGGAATGGACGAAAATTACCCTCGCGTATTTTGTAGAGGTTAATATTTTCGAGGGCGAAAATTTTATTAGGAGGAGACAACGTAAGAACCGGGTTTTTATTTAACATGTTAATTAAAATAAATTAATAATTAAATTGCTCGAAATAGGTTTGAAATTTAGAAATGTTAATATGAAATTTTAACTATGATATTTGGACTCAATAGATTTTTCCGAGTTGGGAAAAGTAATTTTCTACGGTAAATTGCGTAAAAATACGTACCGATAAATTAGCCAGTAGTACCGGCTTAAGTCTGTCCGGTACTGTGTGAGAGTAATAGAAACTGTAGAAAAACTTAGCAACAACTTTAAAATTGAAAACCGGATACTAATTTTAAAGGTTTAGCGCAAAGTTGGACTAAACGGGCCAAAAACTCTAATGGGTTGGACTGGACCAAAACCGAACCCATGGCCCAACTTATAACTTCATGCATTCAACCTTCTCTCTTCCATTTCTTCCCCATCCACACTGCACACACAAAAGGGGAGAAGATGGATTATGTTACTATTCATCTCCCTCTTCTTTTGCTTATAACTTGAGTTACGGTGTTCCGATTGACGAACAGTTTGTGGCCACGCAAAGCTCTCTCTAAGTTCGTAATTTCTAGCTAGACATTGCTGGTAAGAACTCAAAATTCACATCCCTTTCTTTAGCCCTAATAGAAACTACGATTTTGGGTTTCAATATTGAGTGAGTTTTGTGATTTTGATTGTTTAGGTGAACTCTAATAGCGGGTAATTATCGAGCCATGCCCCAATCACCGTTGGGTAAGGTAAGAAACCTTTATACCCTTTGTGATTTGGTGTATTGTGAGCTTTAGTTATTAATGTATGGTAAAACTATATGTGTGAAGCTTAAATTTGGTTGTTAGTTGTGGCATTTGGTTTGACTTTGGTGGATTAGAGTTATCTAACAATCTCATCAGCTTTCTGATCGTTATATTTGGTTTCATATAGTAGGGTGATATCAGGATTATTTTGTTTTCTAATTTCTTTCAAAGTACGCACAGATGTCTTATTAGCAATATCTCTGATATTTTAAGATAATGTTATAAAGTGTAAAAGGAGAGAAGAGTTAGGAAGTAACTCACAGAAAGTGCATTACGCACATTACATACCATCGTCCAAAAGAGAGTTTCCCTCTTGGTTTTGCTCACCTCTATGCACAACATCCTCTTCAAAATTTTTCATGACTTGTACGACAACCTTTGTCTCAATGGAGTTGTAGTCTGAGGACTTTGGATCAAGGGGATCCTCTCCTGTCTCCACTATTTCCATCGAGCAATCTAGACTATTTGCACTTTGTGATACCTAGTTCTCCTAGAATCATTGTGGTATTTCCACCACAATAGTGATTATGCCAGAGTTTTGATTGGGATGTGGTATTCTTGTGTGAGGCTATTTAAGTGGGTAGCAGGTTGAGGTCCATGGGTGGCTTTAAGAGGTTTATAATTGTTGCCAAACGGCATGACTACAAATTCATAGTGGCCTATACAAGACCTGAATGCTGTCTTGTCTATGTCCTCCTCTTGTATCTAATATAATGATAGTCACTCCTCAGATCAATCTTGAAAAAGAATTTTGCCACATTGAGTTTGACTCTTAATGAAAGTACTAATAGTAGGTACTACAAACATTAATAGAAATTCATAACAATCACAGTAGCAATATGGCAAAGTAATATAAGTGTACTCTATTGACAAATGAAGTACTCAATTGATATATAAGGCAAGAATCAATGAAACAGTATACTAATACCACCCTGAGCTCAAGGGAGGTCTGCACTATCAAATAGCAAACATAATACGTATATCATTTTCTTACACTATAATTCCCTTTTTATATCACAACCAATTTTTTAATCTGTTGTAATTAACTCTGACTTCAGCAGAAGATAATAATTTTCTGTGATGCACTCTTATTTACATCTCGTAGTCTTTCATCTATATGGGTGGTTTTCTCACCCTTTTGTTACTTAGGTTATTCTGTATAATAGTTTCATTAGGCCCATCCTCTTATTTCTTTTGGACCTCACGCCTTGTGCATGCAGCAACTCATTGGCCAGCGACAAACCCTTAAATGGAGCTCAATACCGTGGCGAATTAGTCCTTGACTTGCTGGACTGAAAAATACCGTGGGACACCAAAAATAAAAAATAATAATGGTGGTGGTGCTAATGCCACAGCTAAGACAAAATTTTGACAATCTTCTTTACAAATTATTCTAAAAGTTATGCCAAATATATGCTTCTTTCCATCTTGCCCCACATAAGGTGGGAGAAATAGTTCAACAATTTTTCTTTAAAGAAAGAGGTTAACACAATAAAATAGAACTTACTTCGAGAACTGAAAATGAATGAGTTGAGAAATTACTGTAAGAAAAAAAAAACTAAATGATTGTTTAGATTTATGAATGTTGAATATATATATATATATTGTAAAAGTCTGCTTAACGTATGCTAAAAATAATTAAGATAGAAATACAAAGAAAATGAGATACAAATAAATAAATAGAAATAGATTTTTTTATGAGAGAAATAGATATTTATGTCCTTACTTAAAAACAAAAAGAAATTTATATTTCTATTATGAACTCTGTTTCTACAATCAAACAGATACCAATGTTTATTACTTTTGTCTCGGTAACAGAATCTAAACACTACCTAAGAAATCATAAATGCGTTTGCTTCGACCATGATTGTGTAAAGTTTAGTTTGACGGATATCCAATATCCATGAATGCTACTATTTAATTAAATCAAGCTTTACCGTTACAAATTCTTAGAGATGTCTACTTTATCTTGGGATCCATTTTAAGAGAATATGATCGAAAATGTCCTACTGTTCCCAAAGAAAAAGAGGATAACTATTTCATTCATGATGACATCTTAACTAAAAGAGTATTTACTCAATTTGGTCCTCAAAGAATTTTGCACCAGATACTTTAGTTCCCAACTAAAATTAATTACTCGATTGGTCCCTAATAATTAACTCTATCAGTCACTTAGGTCTTTTACTCCGTCAACTCTAACAGAGGACAAAATAGTCCCTGACAACTCTAATAGAGGACAAAATGGTCCCTGACCTCCTCTGTTTGGAAACGACATTATTCTCTCCCATTTTCCATCGTATCTCGCATAACACTAACAGTTTAATACTGTAACTTCAAGTTACACAATGCACACTCTACAACTTCAATGTTCACAAGAAGAAAAATTCTCAACTTGTTCTCAACCAATTCATTCTCAAGAAACTAATGACTATGTCTCTCAAGTACTTGTCGTCTTCGATGGATCCCATGAATCTAGACAGCAAGTCTGATTTGTTAAGAACCGTCGTCGCTACCTCCCTCCTCCTCTGCCCTATCATCTCCATGACTATATTGTCCACCACTGCAATTACTTCCTTCAATTTTTCTCCGAACCAATGTTCAGTAATCGCTTCAGTTTTCATATGAGCGGCAATGGCAACATTGCTCATTGTACAGATAGTTTGAATGTGAGGTCGAAGCAGTCTGTCAACTTGGACTTTGGAAAAGAAGGAGTGAAGCACTCGGGGTCCATTTCAAATGAGAATTTGCATATGATGTCGAAGGAGAATATCTTCTCATGATGTTCTAATATCCAACAATCTATATTACTTGCCGGAGAGTGGAGAAAGGCATGCCCTTGGGGTAGTTGTTGAACTTGGTCTTGAGGATGTAGTGGACATTGTCGGGGTTGGAGGTGATGCTGTTATCGAGGACGTGGAAGTGGATACTTCTGGTGGGTGAAGTGCGGAGGAGGTGGGTGTACCAGTTATAGAGATTTAGGAAGTGTGTGGTCCATGACATGTTGAGGTAGGTGCGATACGCGTGGCAGTTACACAATGGCCTTATCTTGTAGCTGAAGCGAAGGAAGGAAAAGATGAAAATGAAGACTGTGAAGGTGAAGAAGGAGAATATGAATGTTAAGGTTATGCGAGATATAATGAAAATTGAGTAAGAACAGTATCGTTTTCGAAGAAAGGGTTCAGGGATCATTTTGTCCCCTGTTAGAGTTGTCAGGGACCATTTTGTCTTCCGTTAGAGTTGACGGAGCCAAGAACCTAAGTGACTAACGGTATTAATTATTAGGGACCAATCGAGTAATTAATTTTAGTTTGGGACTAAAGTGTCTGATACGAAATTCTTTAAGGACCAAAATGGGTAAATACTCCAACTAAAAATTATATTCCTTTGTGTCTTCTGTATATATAGGCGTACGCATGGTGAACAAATAAATAAATAAATAAAATAGAGCAGTGCCAGTGATGAATAACTGAGTAGGACTGTTCCATGGTTAAGATGCTGCCAAGTGCCATTATTTTGAATTTATTATTTAAAATTTAATAATCTTTAAAATAATTATGTTCACGCTAAACAAGGATAACTAACACAATGTTAACCAATTTAGGTTGGTCTAATGGTTAGTTTATTAATCTGTCTAAATAAGTGTCAAAAATTTCAAACTTACTTTATGCATATAGTAACTTAGTGGCTGTTACAATACTCTCTAAATGTTTAGAGTTTCAAAATTCCATAATATATAACACAAAAAATAAAAAAAAATCAAAATAAAAAACTTATTTTAATATTTTTCTTTTAATTTTTTAAATGTTTATTTTATCCTAAAAGTAAAAATTACTATTTCAGCCATGCTCCATCCCACCACTTTGCCTTTTCCTTTGTCTTGCCATACTTACTCTCTCCATTATACCTTTCTATACTTATTTTGCTTCTTTCCTTTCATCTAAAATACCTAATTTTAACCCTTGTTTTTGCTGGTTGCTGTCATTTACAGGACAAACAAGGTTGCTTGTAAGATTTTTCATAATCACTTCTTCATTGTGTCGCCTTCACCACTCACGTTGCCTGCGTTGACGTCGTGCCGCCACTATGTCGCGTCGCCACCTCTTCTCGATTGTCTCATTCTCTGATCGAAAGCTCCCTTTTGTACGGAGTTGATTTCATTAATAATATTTGTTTAAGATATGGAGTGTTAATTTAACCATAACACTGCAATTGATGTATGCAAAATTCTAATGATAAATTAAAAAATGGTTATGTGAATTTTGTGTATTTTCAGGATTGAAGAAATACATATAAAATTGGTAAAATTTTGTGTTTTTTTTAATTGTTCACACTTATAGATAGAAGAATTTAAAATGTTGAACTTAATCCTGATTCAAACTATAAAATTAGTGCACCTGGTCAAATCAGGAAGGTAAGGTAGATTTACTAAAAGGAAAAAATTAATTTTGTAGAAGAAGTTATAATCTTATATTCTCAAAAGCACAATATTAATATTAAATAGATATTTTAGTCTTTTCAAAATTAATCCTAAATAGAATATCTTAGTTTTTTTAATATTAAATTTAAATATTTAATTTTTAATACATTTAAACATTATTAATACTAAAAGAATATTTTTGTCTTTTTAATTAATCTTTAAATAGTTATTTTAGAATTAATCTATAAAAAGAGATAATTTTGTTTCTTTATTTTTAAAACAATCAAACAACTGTAATTTTAAAAGAATTTTTTTTTAAATTAACTAAAATTGTATTTTACTCTTTTTAAAATTAAAAGATATTTTAGTTTTTTAAAATTTATCTAATTTGAATTATCTTTTTTTCTTCGACACTTCGAATATTCTGTCTTTCTTTCTTTTTTTTGTGGAATTCGTCTTTCTAATTTTTAACTCTCTACTTTTATTTTTGTGATAATTTTATAAGAGTCTTTTTTTGTTGCCCACGGTATCCCCCAACCCGACAGGTTAAGGACTAATCCGTCAAGGATCTGAGCTCCATTTAAGGGTCTGCTGCTGGCTAATGGGTTGCTGGCTTGCTGCATGCACGAGGTGGATTCGAACCACCGACACTTGTTTAAGCGGACGAGTGAGTTGACCACTCGACCAACCCAAATTGGTTAAGAGTTTTTTTTCATATAAAATAGCTTAATATCAATCCAGAAAGAAAATAGGCCCAACTTGGCAAAGAAAGTCCTGATCCAAATAATTTTAAATTAAAAAAATCATAAAATAGATATAAATATCAACTTTTTCTTAACTTTGATTAAAGAGTGTTGAAACTCCATATAACTTTGGAGCATTAAATCGCATGCCTAGTAATTTATTGATCGCACACTTTAAAAGAAACTCCAATAGTTATTTCTTAGAGTAAACTACCATTTCTACTTACAAAAGTTGAAGACGCTAACATATTTACTCATAAAAGAAGGAAATTACCATATGTACCATGAAATATGGATTCTGCACAACAAAATTATCCAAATACTAAAAAATCACCTAAAATTCCTAAATTACCCTTATTTTCACCACCATTTTTCTAATCTCAAATCCCACCACCACCCAAACTCTTCTTCACAACCACTCTCATCCCACCTACCACCACCACAACCAGCTCGCCGCCCTTCTCTCTGCAGCCCTCCCCTCCGACAACAATACTCCCACTCCCTCCTCCTCCACCACCTTCGTCTCATCGGTCGCACTCTCAGACCCTTCCCCTCGCCTCGCCGCCATCGCTTCCCTCCATCGCGCCATCCTCTACCCTCATAACTCTCTCCTCGTTACTCACTCCGCTCACTTTCTCTCCCAAGGTCTCTCCCAACTCCTCTCCGACAAGTAAGTTAAACCCTAATCCCCACTCTCCAATTTTCAGTTTTCAAAAGTTTTCCCAAATTTTTAATAAAAATTTCATCTTTTGTCGTTCTTTGCTTTAAGTTGTATGAGGTTAGGCAAGCGGCTGTTGTAGCGTATGGCACACTATGTGCAGTGATCTGTTTGGTTCCCATGACATCAAATGGGAGACAAAATCATGTTATACTTGGTGGTTTGGTTGACCGTTTCAATGTCAACGCCGTTGATGGGACGAAGGAATTGGCATTGAAAGGTTTGCGTGAGTTTCTTAATATTGGGGATATTGGTGGAGCTGAGAGATATGCTTTGCCAATTCTCAAAGCTTATCAGGTGCTACTTGAGGAACAGAGAATTTCATTGAGCTTGTTGCATAGGTTTGTTGGAGTTATCACTTTGATATCATTAAAGTTCTTAAGGTGCTTTCAGCCTCATTTCCCTAATATTGTTGATTTGCTTCTCGGTTGGGCGTTGGTACCGGACCTTGCTAATTCGGATAGGAAGGTCTGATCGTGGGTTCCGACAACGTCACTAGAGAGAACAATAACACGTAATAGAGAGAGAAGAGAAAAGGGAGAGACTAACTCTCTGGAACAGATTTTGGTCTGGGAAGGAGTGAAAAGGAAGAGGAGGAAAGACGATGTTAGTAGTGGTGGAGACTGAAGAGAATGATAGTTTAAGAATTTTATTTAATTTTTTAGGGTTTGGATAATTTTACTTGTAAAAATCATTTTTTATGGGTACAAATAGTAATTTTTGTCTTCGGTAGGTAAATATGTCAGCGTCTTCAATTTTTGTGGATAGAAATGAAAATTTACTTTGGGAATACCTTGGGAAAATAAAACTAAAACAATGTTCTTTGGATAAATTTTTTGGTGACAGTTCTTAGGATAATTTTGCAAATAGTGGACTAAAAATATAACGGCCTTTACCTTTTTAAATTAATCAAAAGAAAAAAACATGAATAGATCACAATGTTAAACAATGGGTCAAAACATAGTAAACCCACAAAAAAAAAAGAAAGACTCACCTTGATCTCCCACTGTCTTTTGCCCTGGACTCGTCTTTCCCAAATGGCATCCCAGTTCGCCGAATATATCCTCTATACCTCTATCTACCTGGTAGTGCCGGAAGATTAACTAGCCAACATCATTTATTGTGCCACTTGATAGCCCAAATTTCACACAAAGTCTAAAATCCCTTGAATTTTGAAATTCCCTCTATAAATTATTCAAACATATTATTTTGCCATTAAAAATTTCAGGATGCATTTAGTTTGTATTTTTATTTTTAATGTTTTTTGTTTTCAGAATTTTGTGAAAAAAAAAACAGGTAAAAATAAAAAATAATTTTATTGTTTTCTCTTTTCATTCACAACCCAAAAATAAAAAATAAAAAACAATAAAAACAAAAATAAAAAATAAAAAATAAAACCACAAACCAAACACACTCTTAAATATTCTTTAAAATTAATCTTTAAAATTAATCTCTTTTAATTACTCCAACACATTCTAAGAACAATTTTGTGCTCAACACTTTTTTTCATATTTGAAGTCATATGTCATTAAATTTGTACTAGAAGTAACAACAAATCTTTCTCAGTATAAATAACTAGATTATCTTTAAGAAACACATCATCCATTTTATTTTGAAATATTATTTTGACAATTCTCATGGCTAAGAGTATCCTTTCCAATGTTACTGCAAATCAGTCTAATGATCGAATGATATGTTCCTGATTTTCCTATTGCTTTTGGTTTCGTTGAATTCAGATCAGTTCATGGTGCAGAAAAAAAGCCAAACCATGAGTAGCCAGGAGAACTAATCACCTTTGGTTAATTCATCAGACCAAAACTGTGTCTAGATACATCATCAAATTCAAGTTCATCAGAAAGTTTTAAATCTTGAACGATGAAGTAACTACTATTGATGCATAATCATTTTGGGTTGAAATACATTTCTGCTTATTCGGTTATTCCAACACGGCAAAGCATACGACCCAAATTGTTATTACCATTGAAAATAAAACATTAAAATGGAACAGAAGCTAGCGTCCAACAATATTCACTTCATTCTGCAATTCTGGAATGTTACTGTTTCCGAGCTGCTTCTCTCATAGCTGCCTTGACATATATTTCATAGCAGCATCCTGAAACATCATAAAAGAATGCAAGACATTGAAGAATCGAAGAATGTGTGATTGCATAGGAGTAAGACCTACCATCTTAATCACAAACAGACCTCAGAGAAATGACAATATTGGAAATGCCCCAGACCACAAGGATAGAGAGAATAACATCCACATTTTATTGGCATTATTTATTGGAAATTCCTTGATAGTATATTTTTCTCTTCTAACATCGAAATGTGAAAGCAACTTTGCAGATTCTCAGAAAGGTGCTTAAGAACCCTGGAAATTAAGACTCTGTAGGATGAATAAAATACAATGAGGAGAGTAAGAGCCCTCAGTTCTATAAAACTACAAAATGTTTCTCAAACTAACAAACCGTGTGTTCTGCTATGTATCCCAACCTCCCAGCAACAGACTTTCCCTCCCAAATTCTGCCCTTCCCTTTATTCTTATTCTGACTATTAACTATTTCATTACGTGGGTCTCCAACAGCCAAGATATATGGAGTTGGGAGAGCTCGTAACAATGACAACAACAAAGCCTTTTCTCACTGTACAGGGTGAAAGCCAGGCTCATAAGCAACCATAAAATTTCCAACATATAAACAACGAATTTTAAGCCTTGAGAGAGAACAAAGCATCCATGATGGTTTCATTAGTCAAAATCAAAGACATCAGAAAAAAAAATGTTATTCTACTTCCACTCATAAACCAAAACAAAAACAGGAAAAATAAAATAGAAAAAAATAAAATATGACTTACCTGCAACGACAACAATTGTTAGAATATCGCCAATCTTTTTGAGCTTCTTCACACTCTGTTTGTATGACTTAAATGGCTTCAAAGCTGCATCTTCAGCCAAGAGCTGCAACAATTGAGTGCCATAACTATAAGCAAACATTAAAGAATAAAATAAAGATAAAAAAAATCATAAAAACCATGACT
The DNA here is from genome assembly GCF_000817695.3 of Arachis duranensis. Lineage (NCBI taxonomy): Eukaryota > Viridiplantae > Streptophyta > Magnoliopsida > Fabales > Fabaceae > Arachis > Arachis duranensis. Next base: position 10,124,166 of record NC_029781.3, on the reverse strand, counting down.
GCAAGACAGGAAAAAAGTTATCAGAAAGATTAGCGCATTAACTAAAGTTCTCTAATGTAGTCATAAGATAAAACTTTATGGGGATTCGATCAGTACTCCTATCAAATTGGGAGGTTCATACCCTTATATTGTGTTGTGTGTCCAAGAAGTTGCCACTGGTTTTATTAACTAAAATGATTAAATTTTTAAAATTCATATAATTTGTGATCAAATCTTAACCATTGATTGGATAAGAGGTACTTAAACCCTAGTTTTTTTATACATGAACATTGCGCAGTAATACATCTACCCTAAGTCACTAACCCTAACCCTATTCATTGCACCATTGGAGCCAAACCAACAAGATCTTGAAGCCAGATTCAAGAGATCATTTCAACAGTTTGCTTTAATTCAGCCAAATATTTTACTACATATTCAATCAATGAAATATTCGAAGGTATACACAACGTTTTATTGACCAACATCGTTCAGTAATGGGGGAAAAGAAAGAAGTAAAACTTAATAAATCGAAGTAACTAAAGATAAGTGAAATACAGTCGTTCAATTATTTGAAGACAACAAAATTTTAGAAAACCTAAATAAAATAAACAGAAAAGAAAGGGTTTTAAAGCTTACCGCTTTTTCACGAGGCCCAGGTTCGATATGGTATTGACGGCGCGAGAGTGAAAGCAGATCTTCCCCCTTCTGCTCTCTCAAAAATAATAATCAGAAAGAAAATGATATTTTATATTAAATAAATATTAAGTATTAATCAAAAAGAAAAGAAGAGAAAGGAAGAGGGGATTTTAGAAACCTGGGAGTGAGATCGGAAATGGGAAGCAATGGTGGTCTTGTTAAGCAGGAAGGCCATTTGATTGTGTTGGTCAAAGTTCAGAGTTCTGAGAAGATAGAAACGAGAGAGCTGAGTGAAAGTCGAAAGGAATCTTTTATAGTTTGTTACTGTCGGGATGGGGGTTGGGAAGGACGAAGAGGAACTTCTCGTTCTTAACTAGTTTTCGATACGGTCGAAACTTAGGTGGCGTTGATATCATCTATCAACTTCACGTGTCAACCACCTGAGTTTTCACTTTTTGTTAGCCAAAAATCAAAGATGAAGTTGTAAATATTCAAATAGGGAATGCCAAGGAACACATAGGAGATTTTCTTTTCAGAGCCTTAAAAAAAACCTGAAAAGGTTACTATTTAACAGTTGGATTGGACAACCCAATCTTAAGTATTCTAATAGATTAGACAACTTTTAATTTTAGGTACACAATATATTACACATTCATACATTTTTTATACATTTATAAGATTTTCTCTTCATTTGTACTCTTTAGGATTTGAATCCTAGATTTTTGATGTGAGGAGAGGGAGATATGCCATGTGAGTTAAAGATTATTGGCAGATATTTCTTCTTTAAATTAATTCTATTTGTAGGCGACCAGTTCGTTTACCCAATTAAATAGGCGGGCTTTACTTTTAAATTAGGCCAGTTTAAATTTCGTGTTAAACGGGTTGAGCCCGATTAACCCGAAAAAAATGACGGATTAAACGGGCAAGCTTGTCAGTTAAATGGTTGGTTCGTCTATTTTTTTATATTTTTTCAAAAAAAAGTAGCATTTTTAGTCGATATTTCTCTCTATCCAGCCCAGTTAACCCACGCACTTAACGGGCCAGCCTAAATGGGTCGGATTAACCCGTTTGACAGCCCTATCTATTTGTCTCTATTTAAAAGCAGAAGAAACCAATATTGTGAATACTATATAATTATAAATAACAAGAGTTTTGTTAGGTAGACAATGACTTTGGTAAACAATGGGTTTTATACTCCACCCCCAAATTATCTCCTAAATCTTAACATTAGGATAACCATCTATACACTTAATAAATTGAACATCTAGCCATTATCAAAAGAAATAACCATCCAATTAAAAATAATCACTATAATTATCTGCATATCTATTGAATTAAACAACATATCTATTGTTCATATTATTTAGTATTTTCTTTGTCTACTTATACTTTTTCAAATAACAATCATCTCAATCTGAGTAAACACTCTCTTCCACAATAAAATGCACAGTTTGAGAAGAAAAACAATATATAATAATGTCTGCTATGAAAATAACACCTCTAATTATACTACATTAGCATCCCAACCAAATTCAAAGTGACGGGTCCAAACACATACAACAACAAATAAAGGAGCATGCTTGTGCCAATTAGATCAGATTTAACAAAGAAAATTGAAAACGCCACAAAGCTGAGATTACATACAAATAAAGAAAGGACAAAAATGAAAAATGCATAGATAACATACCGCTCTTGATAACAATTCTTTTGCTCTTGGAATATAATAGAATTAATTATTCACCAACCATTATTCTTTTCTGCACCTCTCTTAATGTTGTTCTTTCATCTCACTGGTTCTTGCTGATCTCTTCGAAATTGCATGTTTAATGAGTTATATTTTCTCATTGTATAAAATTTCTTGGTTGTGAAAATTCCTGAGATTCAAAAGTCATCACAGACAGAGAATTTTCTTCTTAGGCCCATCTTCCTATAAACATCATAAGATGCCAAACATTCCCGTATTACAACGTTGACATAAAGTCATAAACAGATAAACTAGCGGGTAAAGTGATTTTTTTCTTTTACAAGAGAATGTACTTCTTTTAACTAACATGATTTAGTAACAATGCTTGTAAATCAAAAGGTAATGTTACATGATCAACATTTCACTCAGCTAGTAGAGTTAGTCCCATGTTGTAACCTAATCATGGAGTAGTAAGCACCCTTTGTTCCAACATTCATTAACTCGGAGTGTGAACCTTGCTCCACCAATTTCCCATTCTTGATCACAGCAATGGTGTCCACATTCTGAATTGTAGACAAACGATGAGCAATAACCACACATGTTCTTCCAACCATCATTTTCTCCAGGGAATCTTGCACTAGATTCTCTGAAACGCTGTCGAGAGCACTTGTTGCTTCGTCCATGAGAAGGATTGATGGGTTCTTTAGTATTGCTCTGGCAATTGCAATTCTTTGCTTTTGTCCCCCTGAAAGCTGCACTCCTCTTTCTCCACAGTATGTGTCATATCCATCTCTCATTGAACTGCATTATTAGATAAATTGAATAGGAGTGCTAACTAGTTCAAGAACTTGTTACAAATAGTTGAGAAATCAAGCAAAAAGATAAACAATGATAATAATAATAATAATAATAATGTACCTTATAAACTCATGAGCATTTGCAAGACGCACTGCCTTTCTTATTTCATCTTCAGATGCATCAATCTTTCCATACACAATGTTATCACGTATAGTTCCACCAAAGAGTGTAGGCTCTTGACTCACCAATGCAATATGTAACCTCAAACTTCTCAAATCAAATTCCCTAATGTCACAACCATCTATAAATATTGATCCATTAATTGGGTCATAAAATCTTTCAATTAGTCCAATGATAGTGGATTTCCCTGACCCACTTTGTCCCACCAATGCAATTGTTTTCCCAGCTTCAATTTCAAGACTAAGACCCTTTAGGATCATTTGTTCTGGCCTTGATGGGTATGAAAAGAACACATCTTTTAACTTCACATGACCCTTTATGTTGTTGTTCTTTCTGAACTTCATAAGCCTAAGATCTTCAGGTTCAATCTGAGTTTTCCTGTCCAAAATTGCAAAAATCGAGCTAACGGCTTTCCCGCTTTTCGCTATGTCCGAAGTCATGCTTACTGTCTCAGCAATTTGTCTTCCAGTTCCCATCAGTATTAAGAAAACTTGCAAAAGGTCATTTGAATTCACCATCTTTTTGTTTAGCAGCAATCCTCCATACCAAAATGTTAAGGTTATAGAAGCTGTAGTTATGAACTGTGACAATGACAAAATTGCAGCTGAAATCCATGATTGCTTTACGGTTTCCAAATGAGGTCCTTTCATTGAATTTTTGAACAAATTCAATACCCTTTTCTCTGATGAAAATGCAGCAATAGTTATATGGTTAATGGTAGCTTCCATTGCTAATTGACTACCTTCACTTTGAGCCTTTCTTGCTTTACCTGACATACTTTTCATAAGCATGAATTTGGAATAGAAACAAGCAATGATCAAGGGCTGCATAGCTATCATTACCATTGCCACCTTCCATGAGACATATAAACCGAGTGCGAAAGCCAGGGTGGCAGTGACAAATACTTGAACTAGTAATGACATTCTTTCTGCTACAAGAGACCTGACCAAGTTTGCATCGAACGCCAAATGAGCGCAGATGGCTGCACTGGTGTTATCTTCTTGATCAAACCATCCTATTTCAAATGTAAGGATTTTCTCTAGCAGATTCTCGCGCACCCTCTTTAGCAATTTCTCGCCCATGATGGCGAAGCTCGAGTGCTGAATTAGGCCTGATATGAAGTTGACAACTGCTATGATGCAGAAAATTGATGAGTACAGCCTGATTTGTGAGACGATGCGCGAGTGATCGGTTATAAAGTAGATAGAAGCAATGAATCCAAGGCAATAAGAGTAAAAAGGTTGGCAAATTCCAGAGCCAATAGCACCTAAGCATCCTATCAGAGCATACTTCCACTCAGGGGAATTCATTCTTATCAAACGCCATTGCGAGAAACTTGCTTTTGAAGAAATCTCAGAATTCTCAGAGTAGTCATCAAAAGGGGACCCCAGAACACTGATTGAGTATATTGGTGTCGGTGAGGTGAATGAATGATGAGTTGGAGTAACTGGCATTGATCTTGGACTTGTTAAATATGACATAACTTGGGGACTCTTGCTCACATCATTCAATGTTGAATCTTCATTTTGATTTGTTTGTTGTAGTTTTAGCATTTTGCTATAAGCACCCCCTTGTCCATTGTTAAGTTTGAGTAGCTCAACATGGGAGCCAGATTCAACAACTCTTCCTGATTGAAGGACTACTATCGAGTCAGCATTTCGAATCGTCGATATGCGATGAGCTACAATGATTGTTGTTCTGCCTCTTGAAGCCAAATCAAGGGCCTCTTGCACTATTCTTTCAGACTCTGAATCCAATGCACTTGTGGCTTCATCAAGGAGTAGGATTTTCGGGTTGCGAATTAGGGCCCTTGCTATTGCAATTCTTTGCTTTTGTCCTCCAGATAACTGAGTCCCAAGTTGTCCCACCTGATAAAAAAATTATCAATTTTCCTAGGTAATCAAATTGATTAAGATGAAAAATACTATCTAGGATACTGCATATCATAATTCAAATGGATTAAACAAGATAGAAAGTATGGTTCAAGAGGAGCAATTTTTTAGTTGATTTCAAGTAATTTTGACTTGTTACTTCAAAAAGGGTCTCAAATTGATTCTTGTGAATAGAAAAGAACTAGCATTAGTCCTCAACTTGGAGTAAAATCAATTGGAATCTAGGTGAGTTTAGGTATTAATGATCTAAACATTCTAAATAAATATTAAATCCCAATCTCGTCTATAATCAAAATATACAGAGGATGATCATTCTTAAAAATTTTAAATAATAAAATTATTTCTCAATAATCAGAAAACAGCACCAAATTGACCTTTCATAAAAAATGTCAACGCGTGTAAAAAACTAATATATCTTTTTTAAATATAAAGGACAAATTTGTTTGATAAGAAAATAATAACGGACGAATTTGTCACTTTCAACATATGATTTTTTTTGTCCGAACCAGATTGAGAATTTACTTGTAAATAAATAAAGTGTCTATATAGGAGAGTACTTATGTCTTACTTGAGTTTCATATCCACTAGGAAGTTTAACAATGAAACCATGTGCATTTGCAGCCTTAGCTGCATTTATAACAGCTTCCATTGAAGCACCTTCCTTGCCAAACAGAATATTCTCCCTAATTGATGTTGCAAACAGAATAGGCTCCTGATTAACAAGTCCCATTTGTGACCTTAGCCACTTAAGCTCAAGCCTCTTTATATCATGTCCATCAAGCAATATCTCACCATATAAAGGATCATAGAATCTTTCAATCAAAGAGATGATTGTGGATTTTCCAGAACCACTGCCTCCAACTAGGCCTATTGTTTTACATGCTGGAAACTTCAGATCCAGTCCTTGGAGAATCGGTGTGTCCGGTCGTGGTGGGTAAGTGAAGTCAATTTTTGTGAATGTGATTTCTCCTCTCACATGGCTTAAGATCCTTCCTTTTTGTTTGTGAGAGTTTATGATTGGTATTTGCTCAATCATTTGGAAAATTCTGGTTGTTGCTACTTTTGCCTCTACAATGAAAGTTAGATTTGGAAGTGCATTCATCAGAGACCTGTATGGTTTTTAAATTGAAGTTATCATCAATGTCACGTGAACATTTTCTTCCAATATAATCTTGATGGGTTTTTATTCATTTACAAGTTCACTTGCTTATAAAACAAGAAGGATATTTGAACATTCCCAGTTCTAGATTTTACAATGAGAAACATGCTAAAAGTTGTTGAAGGAAGTGCAGAATGAGAATTGATTTGTAAATCGATTTAGTGAGAGGATAATCATATTTTAGACAGATACTGATAGACAAAGACTGAAAGACAAAAATTAAAATAAGTATCAGATTGTGTTTGGTATAAAATAGGAGACAGAGACTGAAATAAGAATGAAACTCTAATTTAATTTGCACAAAAAATAAAATTAGAATTAATTAATTGAAATTGAGGTATTTTAGGTATAAAATGTTATTAAAATTTCAGTCTCCATTCATAACAATTTCAGTCTCTTGTGTCTCCACTTTTTGGAGGTACTGAAATACTGAAATTTTGGGAACAAAGATTGAAATTTTAGTACCAATCTCTAGACCAACTGTAACACCCTACCATACAGAGTCTTATGCTTAAGTCATAATTCAAAGATGGCAAGGTATTACGACCTCTAAAATAAAAGTTTAGTACATATAGTAGTATGAATGATTGATTATAACTAGGAGCCTTTGTAGAAAAAGGGGTAAACAAAAACCGCAACTCGAAAGCGCAACACTCCGATCGATAACGTAACGAACAAGGATAACCAACGCGTGATTATGTATATATACAAAGGAGTGTCAAAAACAGGAATATCAAGACTCAATCTAACTAACACTTCCCTTTCCAATTCCTTCAGACCTCCCAACCACCAGCAGGAGTATAAAGTAGCAAACACAGTTATATCTTTTTTTTTTCGAATTTTTTTTTTTGAATAGAAATGCTTTTTTCTTGCTTCAAGAATCATTTTGATGATTTTTCAGATCCTCAGTAACATGTCTCCTTTTTCATCATTCTTTCAAGAGCCATTTCTTTCAAGAGCCAACATTCATGAACCACAAATTCAAGATACATATGCACTGTTTAAGCATACATTCAGAGAACAAAAATATTGCCACCACATCAAAATAATTAAACTGTTGTAAAATTCAAAATTCATGCAATTCTTTCCTTTTCAATTAAGCACATTTTTATTCAAGAAAGGTAATGGATTCATAGGACATTCATAACTTTAAGGCATAGACACTAAGACACTAATGATCACAAGACACATACATGGATAAACATAAGCAAAAAAATTCGAAAAACAGAAGAAATAAGAACAAGGAAATTAAGGAACGGGTCCACCTTAGTGATGGCGGCTCTTTCTTGCTCTTGAAGATCCTATGGAGTGCTTGAGCTCCTCAATGTCTCTTCCTTGTCTTTGTTGCTCCTCCCTCATGATTCTTTGATCTTCTCTAATCTCATGAAGGATGATGGAGTGTTCTTGATGCTCCACCCTTAGTTGTCCCATGTTGGATCTCAACTCTCCTAGGGAGGTGTTTAATTGCTCCCAATAGTCTTGTGGAGGAAAGTGCATCCCTTGAGGAATCTCAGGGATCTCACGATGAGTGGGATCTCTTGTGTGCTCCATCCTTTTCTTAGTGATGGGCTTGTCCTCATCAATGGGGGTGTCTCCCTCTATGTCAACTCCAACTGAATAACAGAGGTGACAAATGAGGTGAGGAAAGGCTAACCTTGCCAAGGTAGAGGACTTGTCCGCCACCTTATAGAGTTCTTGGGCTATAACCTCATGAACCTCTATTTCTTCTCCAATCATGATGCTATGGATCATGATAGCCCGATCTATGGTAACTTCGGACCGGTTGCTAGTGGG
>NC_029781.3:10098573-10114953 GCF_000817695.3 Arachis duranensis | reverse complement strand
CATATACACAACCTAAGCCACAATCATCATACCCATACACAACATCTCAAAATCCAAACATCATAAAACAACAAAATTACACTAGGGTTAAGAACCTTACCACACCCAAAGTCCAAGGAGACAAGATTAACCTTCTCCTTCAAGAGAGTTGGGTCCTATAACATCAAAGAACCCAAAATCTCAACATTTTACCCATGAAACTCGAAAATAAGGCTGAGATTTCGAACAGAAACAAGTGGCTTACCTCAAGATTGGTTGTATGGGTTTTGTAGAGCTCTCCGCGGTGAACGCGTGGCCGCAAACGGAGCGGCAATCGGAGCTCTAGATCAAAAGTTATGGTGGTTTGAAGATCAACCAAGGGAGAGAACTTGAGAGAGTGTTCTTCCTCCCTTTCTCTCTAATTTCAGCTTGTGTGTGTAACAAATGAGGAGAGAGAGTGCTGAAAACTAGAGTTTTGGTTAAGTTATGTTGGGCCAAGGGCCCACTTTGGGTCCAATTGGCCCGGTTTGGCCCGTTCGGTCCAATCTTGGTCCGAATTCTATAAAATTGGTACCAAAATTCTCGTCTCAATCTCCTCTATCACATTTAGCCATAAAAATCACATTTTAGGCTTTCCAGAATAAATTCTCATTTATGGGTTAATTAGCCGTTAATTAACCGGGTTTTACACCAACAAATATGATACTGAGTCTTAGTCTTTCAATCTCCATCCTATTACCTCAAAACAAACACTATCTTAGACAGCCGTCTATACTATCCATGGTAGTTAGCCGAATAGTTTAAACTTTTGGAAGAAAATCATATATAAAAAGAAAAATTGAAGATGTACTTACAGTCCTCCCCAAATCATGCAAATTTGAGCAGCAAACACAAGTCCACCTCTTTCACCTTTAGTCCTAACCACAACACTTCCAACCCAAGATTGAAATGCCCAAGTAGCATAAAGCAACCCAAAGCTACCAACTACAACACCCTTTGTTCTCCCTAGCTTTATTCCCAGCTCCATACTCCTTTCAAGAGCAGAGCTATACCTCTTTAGTGTTTCTTTCTCGGCAACATATGAATAAACCGTTCGAATCGACGAGATAGCTTGTTCCGCTATGCTCCCTGCTATGCCATATGCATCCTTCATTTTCTCCCCAAGATCTTTCATTGCCTTCCCAAATATGATTGCTGGCATGATCATCATTATTGAGAATGGAAATGCAGCTATTACAAGCCTCCATGAGAGGAAGAGTCCTACTATGAAGCTAGAAAAAAATGCTGACAGGTGAACTAGACAGTTCGGTATCTGTAACAATACATCAAGTTTGTTTATTCAAATATGTTAACTGTAAAGATAATAAATAGTCACAAATACAAGCCTCCATGTAACAAGATTCCTCCTTTGTTTGTGTATTTGTTGCTTGAGTTTTCAATTTGAAAAATTAAACATAAAAGCAATAATATTATTGAACAGGAAGAAGAAAGGTTCCGCAAATTCAAAACAGCACCTTATCAGCCATGGTGTCTTGGATTGTTTGGGCATCAGAAGTTATGGTAGAAATTACTTGGAAGGTCTTTGAAGAATCACTATCGGTTTGCTTGTCAAAGAAGCCAACATCTTGTTTCAGAACTGATTTAAGATATTCAATTCTCATGCGACAACTTTGTCTTTCTGCACTTCTTGTCCAACATACTGCTTCTGCAAAATAATAGCGTGTTTGTGTTATTCTCTTGGAATATATATACGGATTAACTCGTTTCAAAAAATATATCATATATTCATATGTTTTTATAGTAAATTATCAAGAGTCTTAAAAACTAGTTAACAAACTGTAGCAAGAATAGTGCATAATATAAAAAAAAAAAAAAACTATAAGTCAACTTGTATTTACTTGACTCTAATCCGTTTAACTCGTGAGTTATCCAAATTAAACCAAATTAACTCCTAAACAAATCGTGATTTTACTATTTCGATTAGCCTTACTGTAACATAGATTTGTCACTGAAGATTTGCGCACATACAAATACTGTGAATAAGAATATTAAACTCACTAAATTTAGGAATTCATTTATGGCCCTAACACATATCCATGATTTTAAGATGAGAGACCAAAAAAAGAGGGAGAAAGTGTCTAGCAGGCCACATTGTCTAATGTCTATGGAACAAAATGTCGAGAATTGCAAGAATAAATGAATAATACATACCAACAAAAGCACATACAGCAACCCCGATGGAAATATACAGCAACTTGAGAGCGTACTGAAATAATCATAAACAAAATTTAGTGAGATGCTTATGCCTTATACAATGGAATCACCCATCAAATCAATGTCCTATAAAATACTTGTTAAAATATAAAATATATATTAAAAATAGATTAATAACATATATATTTATCCACAAATATATAATATGTGAACTTTTGTTTGGATATAGTACTTTTGCAATGACATACTATCTGACTGAACTTTAAAATTGTTTCACACCTGACTACATGCCTACATATAAAAAGAAAATGCTTAAATAATTTTTGGTACTTATAAAATATTTTAATCATTAACCAACTTTAGGTAACAAATTTTAGTCTCGGCAAATTTTTTTTAAAATCTTTTAGAATTAATCTAGTTAAACAAATTAATTCATTTGTTGCTTCAATCAAATTTTTAGTGTGTATTGGATGAATAAATTCCTAAAAAAACAATTATATTGAGAAAACGTCATTATAAAATAAATTAAATTTTTTTTTTAAATAACAAAGAGATCAATGATGGAAAAAAATGTCAAGATAGACACCGGTAAAGACTTATCCCAATGAATAAACATGGAAAGGGGCAGAGACACCCATCCCATAAATACTCACGAAATGAATGCAGGATGTGAAATTACCAGATGCCCTTTAATTTATGTATTAACTAACTAAATGCTTAGAATTTGGAATGACACGGATGAAGATGGAACTTTATGTAATTTTCTTTTAAACTAATAATTTTTTTTATATTTAATGTATCATTATTTTTAGTGTGTAAATTGGATCGTATTGGATAGGTTAAATTTGGTTATGATTATTTTGTTATGTCATTTTTGTGGTTAGATTTAAGAAAAAAAAATCAACTAATATCTAAGAATACCCGGAGATAAAATGCCTTTCATAAAGGCACAAATAAAAAAGAATTTGCATTTCTCTTAAATGAGGTGTGGCGGGAGTAGGCTCTCATGGATCCCCACCATAAATCCCTAGTCTAACATGAATAATTTTCAATGATTTGTAAAGAATAACATTTATTGAAAAACAAAATGTCTGATTTAAAATTTTTTAAAGATTAATTTAAATATTTAGTCGGCCCAAAAATTAATAGTAGAGACTAAAACTAGAACCCAAAAAAATTAAAGAGACCAAAACCAAAAGACCAATATTTTATAAAAACCAAAAACTTATTTAAGCTGCTATTTTTCGGAAGTATATATATATATATATATATATATATATATGTGTGTGTGTGTGTGTAAAAATACTTCAGATAATTAATCGTTTATTGCTATGTAAGCAGAAGTAACAAAAGAAGAAAGACACAGTTATGAAAAGAAGAAAAATAAACTATTGAGTATGTGAATTTCAATAATTTATTTTCAAAAAAAGAAGTAATAATTATATGTTATGGTAGCTAATTCGCTATACTAGTAAAAGAAATAATGGATCAAAATTTTGAGTCTCCCCACAATCGCAGTTCATGTATGTTTATTGATTTTCAAAGATACAAGTAATAAATTACCTTGTCTATGATATGCTTAGGAACAGAATCTCCAGAACCACGTGCATAATCATCAATCAAACTCCCAAAAACAAACATTGTGATAGGTGTTTGTAGCCCATCCCCTATGCAACCCATAGTCCCAAACAACAATAGCAATTTGTCAACTCCATCAGCATAACGAAACAATCCACCTTTCTTTCCCATTTCGCTCACAGCATCACCAGCACAATTGTTAGCACATGTTAATGTCATAAAAATTATTCTAGTGTCTTGCTTTTATGCATAGTCATCTATGATTCTAGTGTTTGTCTATTATGACAATGGATTGGCTTATTATATGCTGGATTTTCCAGTTGGCCGGCTCTCGTTTTAATATTGGGGGGTTCTTCATTTGGTGTCACAATATGAGACGTTGCAGGTTCTTCTAAGCAATGTTGCATTGTTGCTTTTGTAATTTAGTGTAACTTGATAGTTACTGTAACAATGAAAAAGCCAAAAGGGTAATTTTCTCGTAAGCTTGTATTGAAAGATAACAAATAACTTTTTTAAATAACATGTTAATATAACGATGATTTATGTATGTTACTTTTGTCATATTATTTTAAAAAAATTACTATTAGTACACCAAATATCATTGACATCCATATAAAAATTTAATTATTGTTAATTAATTACAATTGTCACAACTAGAAAATGGATTAATACAGACAGATTTATAGACAGATTTAGTCTTTATTACAGACGAATTTTTGGTTACCGACGAAATTACCGACGGATTTTGTCCCTCTGTAAAAGCCCCGTCGGAAATTATTTACCGACGGATTTTTACTAGTTACCGACGAATTTTTCCTCTGTAAATTCTCCCTCCATTTCCTAAAGGCGACAAACTTACAGACGAATTTTCTGTCTGTAATTACAGACGGATTTTTTGACGAATTTTCCGTCTGTAATTACAGACGGTTTTTTAGACAGATTTTCCGTCTGTAACTACAGACGGATTTTCAGACGGATTTTCCGTCTGTAATTACAGATAGATTTTCTGACGAATTTTCCGTCTGTAATTACAGACGGATTTTCTGACAGATTTTTCGTCTGTAATTTAAACTTTGAAAAATCATGATTACAGACAAAAATTCCGTTTGTAAATCCGTCTGTAAGGTAAAATAGAATTTTTTTTACTTTTTCTAATTATAAAATAAACTTTTTTTCATACAAAATAAATATAAATGTAATACAAATTTTTACCTAATTTATATTCGAATATTTACAATATTTCAAAAAAAATAAATTCATCGTATTAAAAATAAACAATATTTACAATAAATTATTCAATATGAATTGAAGATACAGCTGAAGTGATTTCATTTGTTCTAGGGTCAGCACTTTCTAAAGAAACGCCACATGGATCTTCTTTAACCAGAAGGGCAAGAACATTGAATGAGCTCCATGTTTTTGTCACATTGCTGCTTGAATCTTCCAAAGTAACAGCAAAGACAGCATCAAATCCTCCTGCTCCTGGAACTCCAGCCAACAACACTGCTTTAATAACTGCTTCCTTGTTGGGTTCAGAAGCTTGCTCTATCCACTGTAAGAATTGCATTTTCAACATCAACACAAGAAGAAAAGCAAGAACATGAGAGCCTAAAGTGTAATCTCAAGACATGATATCACATATGTGCATTAGAAATTCAGTCACACCACTTGAAACTGAAAACCAGGCAAACAGTAAAGTTGGATATATAATCTCTTTCAAACCCATCAAAAGTCAACTTAATTGTATAAGTCTAATAGTAAAGATGCCATATCTCATTAAAATAACTAATAAACAGGAATGTAGAAATTTAATCTAATGCAAGGCATACCACAAGGCCAAAATGTTCTAGTTATTTAACAGTGAGCATTATCAATCAGTTTACTCTACATCCACAGGAGTAAAAATTCTAATTTTGATGTTACTTCCATTAATTAAAATAGTATAAGTTTGAGATTTCATGACAATGCTATTCATCTTGACTTGAATCCACTTTGGTCTTAGTCTTATTGATTAGCTTTTTATACTTGATTTCTTTCATTTATTAACTAAAATTCTTAGTATTGTTTGGATCTATATAATTTTCAGTTTGTAGTGAGAATTACCTGTTTATTTAAATCATCTAAAGTTTCCTCATTAAGATCATTACTAGCTGTAATACTAGTCTTCCCAAAGCCAGACACCGTGAATTCCTTTTCAATGCAGCAAAAGATCTTCTTGGCTTGACAAGACAAATAGGCAAGGTCACCAGAGTCCAGTCTAATGCCAACTGCTTTGTATCTGCACCACAAAGCAACTAATGTTTTATTTTAGGGGGTTGAAGATGCTTAGACACTATTCAAAAGCCAAAACCAATCTGCAATCCTTAAAGTGAAAACAAGGAATGCTTAGAAACTAATCAAAGCCAAAACAAATCTGCAATCCTTAAACCAGAAACAAGGAACACCAAGGCATAATAGAACACATTAGCTAATAATGAAGGAAGTAATTCATGGAAGGAAAATAAGAAACGAATAACGAAATTGTGTCTCCCGATTAATCAAAATCAACAGGGAAAACTAACAAACCACAATATGAAACTTCTAACCAAGTATTGACAATAAAAATGAAGGGGAGGAATAATCAACTTCGGACATACCCTAACTCATTGAGAGCTAATGCAACTGCACAGAAGTTGGGGATTTCACTTCGTATGACCTGCCAAGAAATGCAAAGGTGATTATATGGAGAAACAGCTAAGCTAAACTAAACCAGAAGTAATTCAGAACAGCGAGATTTGCACACAAGGATGGAACATTGCTGACAAATATTCTTGATCTCACGACTTTAGAATATAGATTAATCTTCTCATAATAGCTAATCTTTCTTTTGCGACACATTTAACTTGGACAATAAGAGCTATATTTCTCACCGGAAGTGCTAGTTTCCACAACAGGACTTCTGGTTGCCACAGGAGAAGAATCAGGTGATTGTTTCTTCTTCTCAACAGTAAGAACTTGAGAGAGAGCAGCTACTGCTGCTGCTCTTTGTGATCCTTGACTTCTTCCAGTTGTCTTAGGGCTAGAACTTTTGGTTCCGGATGATGATTTAAATGCAAAGTTTAAAGCAGCCAAAGCTTCTGCTCTTTGTCTTGGTCCTTCTTGATTCAGCCCATTCAATCTATCCTGTGACTGTAGCACAATATTTTTATAATCAACAAAAGAATCATTTTTTGTCTTGAGTTGCTAGCAGAGAAGTAGATCTACTCATTAGGCAAAATATTTAAAAGGTAGTAGCCAATGAATCTCTTTGTTGTGGATATCTAGATCAGCAATTAATTAAGCATTGTATATCTAGTGATTACATAATTGACCAGTCAATGAGTCAAGTAAATCTGTATTCTCATATTAGATTAGTGAGCACGAAAAGCATAGAACTAAGTACACATTTCCAAGAACTATTAGCCCCTAAAAATGCTTAGAAATTAAAACTAGATTAAGAAACACTCATAATTAAAAGCAGAAACTACCTGGCCAGCAATCATTCCAAGTCCTGTGCTTTGCATTAAAAACTTTACACCCACGCCATCACCAAGTTTTTGACTAGCTGCTCGGAACTCTTCCATAGATTTCTCAGGGTTATTGCACTAAGATCAAGGGGCGTGACTTCTCTTTTTCCCATAGAATGTAAACATGTCAGTTACTATTGATAGAAATTCCTACTATATATATATATAGTCTATGATTTTTAAATTGCTTTTATAAAATAATTGACACCAGTAGTATAATACTTGACTCAAGTTTCAGCCCAAGAAAAAAAAACCATTAAGTTGCTGTTTGTAGCAACGGAAGTTGAACTCCACAAGCTTTCCATAGCTTTTAGATTGAACCTTTCTGCCTACTATATATATATATATATATGTATGTATGTATGTATGTATGTACGTATGTATGTATGTATGTTATATTTCAAAACCTTGAGCCTAAGTTGTTTATTCATATCTCTAAGATGGCGCTCCTGCAAGATCAATGAAAAATACAAAAATTGAGAATAATAGCATGCAAGTTCAAGTGAACTCCTTATACACTTTTGCAAATATTCCTATATGAAAATGCACTTTTACTAAAATTCCAACCAGAAGAACCTTTACAAAATCTCAATCAAAAGAAGAGGTCGAACATATTAGTTGGATGCACATGGGGACCATCACTCTTTCAACAAGACAACAACAATCTAAGGCAAGAGAATAATATTCTCCATCTTCCTCAAAATATACATATATCTCCATTTCCCTTAGAAAAATAATGCCAAAAATTAAGTTTGATATATGGTCGTTCAACTTTATGGTTTAGGATATAGAAAAATATTTAGATTTACGGTTCAAGACAACATGATTTTTCCATTGGTATGCCATTTTCTCCCTTAGTTGAGCTTGCTCTTTCATTGCCTGTGCCTGTAAATGACAGCCTAGAAGTGTGAGAAGAAAAGGACCTTGACATCAAGAAAATAATCTAAGAATAGGAGTCACATCAACATAAAAAAACAATCTGGTAAAAACTAACCATTCCACTTTGCTGAATAAAAAAGTAATCAAAAGCTCAATAAAGCAGCAAGGCAAATCCAAAAGAGCGAAAATAAGTACATTAGAGATTTACTATACAGAGCAGGTATGACTGATGCTAAATCTGTACCAACTCCAATCTGTCCTTTGAAAAATTATCCAAACATGGCTCTGAGTCCTATCCAGATCCTTCTATTGGTGCCTTGTAATATTGTACCCTAACAAGGCCTGAATTGTCTTTCTCTGTTAACAAAGTTAGTCAATTCATGCAAAATCCATTGATAACTCACTGGAAATCAGTGAAAAGAATATTAAGATATCTGGCCAGTTCAATAGATCATGGTTTATTGTTTCATCCATCAGCTAATTTTCAAATTTTTAGTTTTGCTGATGCAGATTGGGCTTCTGACATTTATAATCGAAGATCTACATTTGGTTATTGTGTCTTTCTTGGGAGAAATCTGTTAGCATGGTCAAGTCGAAAGCAACATGTTGTAAGTAGGTCCAGTGTTGAATCAGAGTTTCGAAGTCTGGCAGCAGCAACCACTTATCTTATTTGGTTACAAAATCTTCTTTTTGAACTTGGTTTCAAGCATTCTAGTACACCAACTCTTTATTGTGATAATGCAAGTGCTATGAAAATGTCAGCTAATCTAATTCAGCACTCGAACCACAATATCTCTTTCACCCCTTCTGCTACTGTCATGTACTCAGTCTCTGTAGAAGATAGTGCCACTATAGCTTGTAACATCAATCGCCAACTAATTAGAGCACTATATATTTTATATACATAACTAGTTGTAGATCATCGTCTATCTAGATCACCAGCATAATCAGAATCAACAAAACCACTAATTTGACATGATGATTTACCACCAAAGCATAAACATGTGCCAATGGTACCTTTAAAGTACCTTAATATCTACTTGACTACTTCCCAATGTGTCTTCTCTGGGTTTGCCATAAATTTGCTAACAACACTAATTGCTTGTGAAATGTCTGGACGTTTGTATATCATAGCATACATTAGGCTGCCTGCAGTACTTGCGTAAGGTACATTGTCTATGTAAGCCTTATTTTCTACTGTTGTAGGAGATTGTTTACCTGAGAGCCTAAAATGTGGAGCCAATGGAGTCACCACCGGCTTAGCATTTTTCATCCCAAACTTTTCGATAACCCGTTCAATGTAGCCTTTTGACTTAGGAACAATTTTTGACTTGATCTCTCTCTTCTAATCTCCATGCCTAAAATTTTGTTCGTAACACCCAAATCTTTTGTTTCAAACTCTTCACCAAATTAAAATTTTAACCTATCTATATCCACCTTGCTCTTGGAAGCAATGAGCATGTCATCCACATACAATAAAAGATAGATATAATCACCTCCAGAAAGCTTACAAATGTATACATAACAATTATAGTTACTTCTAAAGAAATCTTGTTTTAAAATAAAGAAATTAAATCGCTTGTACTACTGCCGAGGAGATTATTTCAATCCATAAAGCGATTTTCTCAAGCGACAAACCTGGCCTTCTTTACCCTCAACCTTGAAACCCTCAGGTTGATACATGTAAATTTCTTCCTCTAAATCACCGTGTAAGAACGCTGTCTTCACATCTAGTTATTCTAACTCAAGCTCCCCATGAGCTACAAGACTTAAAAGCATATGAATGGAAGTGTGTTTCACCACAGGAGAAAATATCTCATTATAATCAACTCCTTCTTTCTGTGCGAATTCCTTGGCCACTAATCTAGCCTTGAATCTTGTACTATCCGATTTAGTAGGATGTTCTTTTTTTTTATACACCCACTTACAACCAATATCAGTATTTTTCACAGGCAATGGGATCACCTCCCATGTGTTATGTTTATGAAGAGACTGCATCTCTTCTTCCATAACAACTAACCAGCTCTCACTATCCTTGTTCTTGATAGCTTGTTTGAATGTGACTGGCTTATCATCCTTCACCGAAAGTACATACTCTACCAAATTTAACTGCCCATAATGTCTCAGAGGCTTGTCTGACCCAAGCTTTTGTACGAGTTTGTAATTTCTCTTTGGCCTACTGGATGCCAAAGGATCCTACTGTTGCTGTTGTAATACATGTATGTTTTTCCGCTGAATCTCCTCATGATCAATTTCATCGTCCTCCTCATCTTCGTGAGTAGCATTAGGATGCTCCACCTGAACATGACTAGAGTCTATTGGTTGGTTTCTAGACTCTATCTCCACCACTTGAGTGTTTATAGTTTTTCCAACATCACCATCATCTGGCGTCATAACTTTAGACAAAGCTACCATGGATCTTTCATTAAAGGTCACATCCCTACTGATTACAAATTTAGAATCACTTACGCTCCAAAGGCGATAGCCTTGAACCCCTCTTGGATACCCCAAAAATATTACCTTTTTAGCTCTTTCATCAAGTTTATTGTCTTTGACATGATAATAAACCGTGCATCCAGAAAGTCTCTGAGTTTCTCGTAATTTGCATGTTTCCTTGACCACACCTTATAAGGTGTGTCTTCATCTAAAGAAGAATGTGGAGATCGATTCACTATGCAGCACGCTGTAGCAACTGACTCAGCCCACCATTCTCTGCCTAACCCAAAATTAGAGCGCATACACCTTGCCTTCTCAAGTAGTGTACGATTCAGTCTTTTCGTGACTTTTTTATGTTGTGGTGTGTCTCTAACTGTCTAGTGTCTTACAATGCATTCCTGATCATAGAACTCCTTAAAAGTTCTACCTGTATACTCTGTGCTATTATCAGATTGCAGAGTTTTTAGCTTCCCACCTATTCTGTTTTCAACCATTGCTCTCCATTGCTTAAAAGTGTCGAATATCTCATTCTTATGCTTGAGGAAGTAAACCCAAGCATACCTTGAATAATCATCAACAAACGTAATAAAGTACCTGGAACCACCCTTGGAAGTAACTTTAGCCGGACCCCAAACATCAGTATGTCAGTAGTCTAACAACCCTCTGTTTTTATGTTTGCTTGTAGAAAACTTCACCCTATGTGCCTTTCCATATATACAGTGTTCACAAAACTCAATTTATGATTTCTTCATATTTTTCAGCAAACCTTTTCTGCTAAACAATGATAGACCCTTTTCTGACATATGTCCAAGTCACATGTGCCAAATCCTCATGCAGTTTGTTTGGTCTTTACTTCCACCGATTCCAACTGCTAGCTCACCTGTAACAGTTGTCCCCAAAAGAGGATAAAGATTACCATGACGAACCCCCTTCATAATTACCAAAGAACCACGAACAACTTTTAAAACTCATTTTCAGCAACAATTTTGCAACCATTTTTCTCTAACAAACCTATAGAGATTAGATTTTTCCGCAAGTCAGGAATATGTTTCCCATCCTTCAAGGTTCTTACAATTCCATCATGCATCTTGATTCTTATAGTACCTACCCTTATAGCTTTGCAAGTATGATTGTTGCCCATTAAAACTATGCCGCCATTAGTGCTTTTATAGGTAGTAAACCACTTTCTATTAGGACACATATGGTGAGAAGCTCTAGAATCAACCATCCACTTACCGAATATTTCATAAGAATCATCTATTACACAGTAACAATCTTCATCATTATTTGAGAGGTAATTTGCTTCTTGTTTTTCTTTTGAGCTGTCATTGTTCTGTTTCTTGGAATTTATCTTCTTATTTGGGCAATTTGCTTTAAAATGTCGAGGCTCACCACATTTAAAGCATGTTCTCTCTGCGTGAGGTCTAGATTTTAGCCTAGACTTTCCACGCTTTCCTTTTCCTCTTTCAGTACTCCTCTCTCTAGATGCAAACAATCCTTATGCTTGATCATTATACTCTCTTCCATTTGAAGATGACATTACACTCGTAGCAACCTTACGTAGATCATCTACTAAAAGTGATGCCCCCGACTCATCCATGGTTAGAGTGTCACCCATCAGCATCAAAGTCTACACCAGATTTTCATAGAACTTCGATAATGAAAGTAATAATATGAGTGCCTAATCCTCATCATCAATCTTCACATCTATATCCTTTAAGTTTAATATAATCCTATCAAACTTATTGATATATTCTTGGATTGAGGTGCCTTTCTCCATCTTGCATGTATACAATTTGAATTTTAAGTAAATCCTGTTAGTTAGAGTCTTTGTCATGAAGTTACTCTCTAACTTTAACCAGACACCTACTACAGTTGCTTCTTCATTCACCAAGAAAGCAACATCTCTCTCAAGGCATAAGATTATTGCAACCTGAGCTTCAAGATCTAATTCTTTCAAATTCTCATCATTCATATCCTCTGGCTTTTTCTCTTTTCCCGCCAGTGCCTTGTGCAATTTCTATGATATAAGCAAATTTTTCATCTGCATCCTCTAATAAAAAAAATTATTTTTCTCATTAAACTTCTCGATTTCATATTTGCCTACTTTGACATTTTCACTAGTAGAAAGTTATGGTATTCAAACTTGAATTTTACCACTCAAATAATGAATAATATAATATTAGCTATAATACCAATTGTTGAGTCTACAACGAAATTTGGACTTCTAATAAATATAAAGTAATATGAAATTAATCACTACCTACAATAATGCACTTTCTATATATTTTGCAGAGACAAACCAATATGAAAGATTGATTATATTAACTCTATAATATAATGTAAATACTACATTTTTTATTTGATACAAAATTTTTATAATGCTTGAAACAACTAAAGAAAGAACGACTAACATTGTTTCTTAATTAAAGAATGGTTTATGTGACATAAAAAATAAAGCTCCACTATTTTTTTTGTTAAATTTCTCATGATTCTCGTGGCCTTACTACACACCTATTATTTCTACCGTTACTTTTAAGGTTTACTCTTAATGGCATTACAAAAAAAAAAAAATCAATTGTTATATATTTTCATGAAAAATATGATGTCCAATTAATATATCAGAATCTTCCTGCTATCCAAGCTGATGCAAAACCCTCCTATTTGTTTATAGAGGTTTATCTCTTAGCTAACACTCTTGTTTATAATGATTGTTTATACACTTACATACTACTCATTGTTATAGACTTCAGTTTTGTTTACCCCCTCTTTTTTTCTTTCTATTTTTTTTTATGTTTGTTTTAGACAGAGATACACTAAAAAATTAACGGAGACATGGATAATTTCACGTCTGGAGACAAATTTTATAAATATAAATAATAATTTTTATAAAATAAATATTCTTGTAGAAAATAAAAAAAATTATTAGATATAAAGAAATATTTATTTTTTAAATTAAGTGTTAAAAAATATTTAAAATCATGAATAAAAACTTTGATAATCAAGATATTATTCACTATTAATATCAAGAAAGTTATACATGTATCAGCATTTTTTTTGGACAAAATTAAAGATAGTTATAATATAATTAATATTTGACTGCTGATATAATAATATTATTATTTATTAAATAAGAAAAATACCAATAAACTAAGAATTGAATGTGATGTTGTCTGGTAGTAACAATAAATTTAATCTTACATACTTTTTAATGAATAAAAATTTAAGATTTTTACTATCATTCAATTAAATTTATCAATTTTTTTTATATGACTATATACGATTGGTTATAGTTGCAAACTTCTTTTATCTTCGTAGAACTTAAAATGTTAAATTCTTTTCTTAAACACTTTCAAAAAGTAATAAAAATAATTTTTAATATTTTTATTAGAAAATAATTTTAAATATGTTTTTTTATACATATTTATTGTTACTTCTAGAATAAAAATAAAATTTTTAAATTTTACCACAGTAGTGTTTTGTAAAAATAAATTATTTGGATAAGTTAAATTTTAAAATTTTAAAATGATATATTTTCAAAGAATTTTTAAAAATAAATTAATTTTTTTAAAAACAGAGTTGAATATTATACTCTTATTATTGTCTAAAATAAAAGAGTATTGTGCTTTTTATTTTTTTAAGTAAATAAAGGTAATTACTATTTACTTAAAGAATAAAGAGTACATTTTTAAAATTATTTTCTAAAAATATTAAAAATAGATAAATTTAATTGAATGATAGTAAAAATTTTAAATTTTTATTTATTAAAAAATATGTAAAATTAAACTTATTGTTGCTACCACGCAACACCACCTTCGATTCCTAGTTTAATGGTATTTTTTCTTATTTGATAAATAATCATATTATTATTTCAGCGTAAATGTTGATTATATTATAACTATTTTTAATTGTGAAAAAATATTGATAGAATTTATTTATGCATAAACTGCTACAGTATGCCACAGATTTACCTATCTTTATTTGTGTATAAACTGCTATAGCCAACAACAATTTATGTACGTTGTACCTTCTTTAGAAATTCTATTGCTTATAGTGATTTCTGTCCAATTCTATTTTAATCGTTACTTGAAACAAATTATGTTTAGTTTTAAATTTGTTGGTGCAAGTAGCGATTTATATAATTATAGAAAATTTGTAAATAAATATAAATTTTCAAGAAGTTGTAATTTGATAAAGTTAATTTTTAATTATTTTATTTAAGTAACTTGTCTTTTTCCTAATGATGTAATTCGTTTTTGTTAAAATAGTAGGTAAGAATGGTTTCATATAATGAAAGAAAAAAATGGTCAAGAGAAATTAAATAAATTTACTCTCTCTTCTATTTTAAACTTTTATATTTTTGTAATTTTAAATTGAAGAATCAAGAGAAAAATGGAATATAATTTCATATTTTGTTGACTTGTATATAATTCTTTTGTTCTATTGTTAAACCTTTTACATATATACAGTTAATTTTAACCTCATACCTAATGGGTAATTTGACTAATTTCTAAGCTTCATGTTTCTTATTATTGTTTTTCAATTTCTGTAATGTTTTTAAGTAGATATAAAACTAATTTAATTTATAAACATAAAATGCGTAATAAATTCTAAGTCTTAAAAAAGTCTTTAAATTTTGTTATTTTTATTAATGTTGCAAGTATAAGATATATAGAATTAGTTCTATATTAAAAAAAATAAAAAATAATAAATTTATAAGATAAAAGATACATTAATTTATTATTTTAATATTTTAAGTTAGATATGATATCTTTTTATTTTATATTTTTTTACTTAATGAGCTCTTCACAAAGATCCAACAATTTTGAGGGACCAAATTAATTTATGTATACGTTTTTGAAGATACTTTTAACATTAACTCTTTTCTGTTATCTAATATAGAGTAGGTTTCAAATAATAATAATAATAATAATTTATATACTACTACATAATAGGACACCCAAAACAAAATAACAGAATTTATTTTTATTATGGAAAAGCAAGTGGTGTTTTGGGAGAATATTGGAGGCTGGGGTGATTTACCGGGTGGTGGGATAGCCAGTCAACACGCAGGGGCGAGGTGACGCGGCAACCAACGAAGCTTCTGACACCACGCAGGGGCGTGGTGAAGCTGACAGACTTCATGTCACCACCACGCAGGGGCGAGGTGACGCGGCGACCATGCATGCGTCTGACACCACGCAGGGGCGAGGTGCAGCTGGCGTTGCGGAGTTCCAAGGTCCTTCACCTCGGGGGGGCGTGGTGCAGGTGCCGGCATGCAGGGGACAAGCTCCCCGGTAAACAGCAAAGCGTGGCCTCTTCAAGCTCTATATAAAGAGCATTCCCCTCCCTCCATCATTCATATACAAGAGAGTTTCAAGTTACTTTGAGAGAGAGCTCCGAAAGGGTAGTAGTGAGAGGTAGTAGTGAGAGGGAAGAAGGGTTTTGTAGGGGAAGGGGTTGCTGTTAGGAGCATAGTGGATAGAGTGAAAAAATAAGAGTCGGTAAAAAAAAAATTATTTTGTATTTATTTTGAAAAATGGTTCGTAATTATAATGCTCCGGAGGATCATATAATAAATTATTTGGATCATCCTATATATGTAAGTTGGTAAATTATATTTTTATTGTATATATTTTATCTGTTATTTTTTGTTATTTAATATGTTAAATAATAATTTTTTGTTAATTTTAAATTAATTTTCTAATATAAAAATACTAAAATAAAATATTATATTATACAATACAAT
>NC_029781.3:10075468-10098557 GCF_000817695.3 Arachis duranensis | reverse complement strand
AAAAAATATTTTAACTATGTTAATGGTACTGCAGTCTACGTTAATAATTTTAATAAATAAAATATTAAAATAAATAAATATGTAAATAATATTATTAATTGAAGTGATCACATACATTTTATAAATAGATATGGTAATATTTGTTTATTAATAAATGAATAGTTATAACTAATATAACAAATATATTTTTGTTGATACAGCCTAACAGAAATTTGTTGGTGCGTAAATTGAATCCGCCACAGAGTTGGAATCCGAGGGTCGAAAACTACTTACGCGCCACTGGATTCTACCACGTATCTAGGATTGGGATGATAAGAGGATTTCACCCGTTGTTAGCTGCTCTGGTTGAAAGGTGGAGGCCGGAGACTCACACTTTTGTGTTGCCGGTGGGTGAGGTTACAGTGACATTGGAAGATGTCGCACATATATTTGGGTTACCAATTGATGGAGAGCCTGTAAGTGGATGGACTGATAATAGTAGTGATTTCGTTCAGAGTCAGAGCATGGCAATATTCGGACGTCAACCGGTGCTCAGTCGTAATTCGAAATCCTATATAAAGCTTGGTTGGGTTCGAAGTATCAGAGATGAGGAGCCGTTGGATACTGAAGAGTCCATAAGGAGATACGTAAGATGTAAGATTTTCTGTCTGTTAGGGTCAACCCTATTCACAGATAAGTCGACTGCATATGCCCATGCGAAGTATCTACCGTTGCTTCGCGATTTCGAGCGGATCCATACTTATAGTTGGGGTTCAGCATGTCTTGCACATCTTTACAGAGCACTATGCCGTGCATCACGATATGATACGAAGGAGATGGATGGCCCTCTTAATCTGTTGTTTGTTTGGGCGTGGGAGCGAATGCCGTGTATTGCGCCTGTACCGAGACATATCCTTCCACTTGCTGAGATACCAGTTGCCATGAGGTAAATATTTATGGTTCTTGTCAGAGATTATATTCATTATGCATGTTTCAATTAGGGGTATTTACGTAAATACACATGTTTCAGGTGGAGTCATTCGGAACGGAGCGCAGCGTGGTTAGAGAAGACCGTTGAGACATTTAGGCATGACATAGACTACATGCAGGAGGTAAATATTTATGGTTCTAATGAATCCTAGTTCCATACATTACTGTTAGGGTTTTGACATTGGAATTATCTGTGGCAGTTTGAGTGGCGGCCGTACGAAGGAATAATCGTACCCGGCGAGTTACATGTACATCTTGATGTGTGTGATATCGTTGCTCCGTTGTTGTCATTCGAGTGTATCGAGTGGCACCCTGCGGACCGAGTTATGCGTCAGTTTGGGTTCATACAGCCCCCCACCCCTACCCCGCGAATACCAAGGGACATTCCACTGGAGCAGCATTGCATGGCTCTTCGCGGAGTGCAGCTTCATGACTGGACAGTTTTGCATGCGGGTTGGATAGAGGAGTGGGGCAATAGGCGAAACGCTCGACTGCGGGATCTGCACCCCCTTCCGACAGTCACACGTACGTCGAGCAAGATCGACGACTAACACCTTTCCGCTAGTCATTTCGCGCACCTCAAATACTTCATTCCGTCTATCAAAACGGTGCACAACTATATTCCCAGCCTGTTGCATACTTGCCTCTATCCGCTGTTGTGCGAATACGGAGTAAGTATATCCAGCATGTTTGCGTTCGTGAGATTCAGCACTCTTCCGTGTGAAAAGTTCATTCAACCGATAATACGTTGCTCGGACTAACACCAACACAGGTAGATTACGGGCACCCTTCAACACTGAGTTAATGCACTCGACAAGGTTCGTCGTCATATGGCCCCATCGATGTCCCTCGTCGAATGCCAGTACCCAATGTCTAAGTCCAATGGCATCGCACCACCTGGCGTATGCCTCGCCTCGCTCTTCCAACCTCTTATAGTTGATGTTATACTCTTCCACCGTTCTTGAATACCCAATATTGACCACAAGCTTTTGCAAGTGAGGGACTTTGAATGCTCGTAGGAAGTTGCTGCCGATGTGCCTTATACAAAACATCCACCATGCTCTTGGAGGTTGCCAGTCACCTCCGGAACGATTTACTGCTGCTCGAATTGACTCATGCCGGTCCGAGATCATACCCACACCATCTTTTCTGACAACATGCATTCGCAGATTCCTTAGAAAGAAGTGCCACGCATCAGCTGTCTCCCCTTCCACCAAGGCAAAAGCGATAGGCACAATGTTCTGGTTCCCATCCCGTACAACAGCGACCAGAAGTGTACCTTTGTACTTTTCATATAGGTGTGTTCCGTCAACTTGAACTAGGGGCTTGCAATGCCTGAATGCCCTAACGTATGGATTGAAACTCCAAAATACGCGATGAAGTATTTTTACCCCTTGCGCCTCTTCATTCCCATTGTAGAGTGGCCGTGTTTCTATCTGGACAACTGACCCAGGCATCTTCTGAACCATAACCGAGAGCCACCACGACAAGGCTTGGTAACTCTCCTCCCAATCACCGAAAACTTTCGCTATGGACTTCTGCTTTGCCAACCAAGCCTTTCGGTAACTGATGGTATAGTTGAACCTTGACTGGACTTCGGCTATTATAGTTTTCACCTTTATGGACGGATCAGTCTCGACCAATGGCCTTATAACCTCAGCAACTGTGTCCGAGTCCAACTTGGAATGATCCTGTGAAATCACTCCCATCGTGCACGTGTGCCTACCGTTGTATCTGCGTATCTCCCAATACCCTTTTTTCCGTATCAAGCTGGCTCGGATAAGCCAGTCGCACCCGCGCCCATACATCTTGCACTTTGCATAGAACGTCTGTGGCTCAGACTCATATATGTCGTAGTCAACTCCTCTAGCGATAGTGTAACTTCTAATTGCTGCCACGACCGACTTTCTAGAACTGTATTCCACTCCAATCCGGAACTCTCCGTCCTCGGGATCAGCAACGCCTACAGAAAGTGCCCATTATCGTTTGTTAATCAATCCGAAGTATATATTAAAGATAACAAATTATTCGGTCATCACGTACCTATGTTTGAATATTCCGGAAACTCCGGTGCATGCATGGCGTCGAGATCCAACTCACGCATAAAAGGTGGCACGTTCATCGGTTGACTGATCGATGGGTGAACCACTACATTATCAGCTGCTGTCTCAACTCCCACATCACCATCCTCGTCTTCGTCGCCGGCTTCATAAGTGGCTTCGAAGTCCTCTTCTCTGTCACTATTCATTTCCTCGTACACTGCAGCTCTATCATCCTCCACCTCTAAGTCATTTTGAATCCCTTCTGCCACTTTGGTTTCAAACTCAACATACAGCTCAATATGTGGCTGTCGCATCTGAGTCTGCCGGTGAATTTGAAACATATTATGCATAGTCACTTCGTCAGTGATTGGCATGGTATCAAACTGTATTACGCCACCAAAAACTACAACCGGATTACGGTACAGAATTCTGCTGACTCTCATTAACGTACCGTTCTCCATGGTTTGACAGAGACCATTCCGAAGTTCCATAAACGTCATGGTGCATGGAACCACAAACAAAAATGGATTCTGACACACAAACCTCACTCCCTCATGAGTATTACGTATTATCTCACCGTCGCGATACACTACCAAGTTTGCAGTACCCTCCATTACCCCAGAAACACCCTCAAAGAACACTCACACACTTCCTTAGAATGAAAATGAATCCGTGCACTGCCTTATATAGAGAGTAGCCTTCACCACGCCCCCACGTTTTGATTGCGCCAGGCGAATCACGTTCTGCCACGTGTCATGACGCTCCCACGTGATACGACATCACACCCCCACGTGATGCATAAGTGGACCAACCACGTGCCGCCACGTCAGCAACACGCCCCACGTGATGCCAACGTGGCAATTTCTTCCAGCGCCACGTCATCAACACGCCCCCACGTGGTGCTTGCGTGGCCCATTCACCTTTCGCCACGTCATCACCACGCCCCCACGTGCTAGGTTAGCACGCCCCCACGTGCTGCCACCGTGTCCCAATCATCCTGCACCACGTCAACTCACCTTACACTTGTCGCAGCCTCCACGCCCCTGCGTGTTGAACTTGAATCCATCATTGGGTAAAACACCCTATTCCCCCATTTCTAACCAAAACACCACTTTACTTCCCATATTAAAATTTTTGAGCCACAAAATAAGGATATAGGATTTTTTTTTCTTTTTTTTTTTTTCGTCACACACACATCAACTCACACATACTAAAGATTCTTTTCTATCACAACCCAATTATTGTCCGGAATAGAACCTGCGTGTGACGTATGCAAACAGATTTGTCACTCATAAGTCATACCCTGCTTCAGCCAAACAAATAGTTGACATTTACGGTGTAGTTTTTTTTTGGTGTCATGGACATATACAGTGTATAACTAGCAAATAAAGATAACAATCGGTATATGGGCTGCTATCTATAGTGGGCTTCCATGAGGCTAACACCCAAACACAAAATCAACCCCTCCCCGAAAACAAAAACCATTAGAAGCTACTAATTTGTCAGAGATGTATTCAGACCAAAACACGAAGTTTATTCATAACCCCTTATAATTTTTTTTTCTAAAACAATTTGTGATTGAAATGTTCTAGGCTTGATTACTTTTTTTAAATACCAAAAAAAAATACTAATTTTAAAAATAAATACTAATTATTTTAGGGTCGTATAGATTTAATAAAATATTTTTGTTTAACCTTTTTTTCTAAGATATCTTTTAATTTGTCTGATCAAGGGTTAATCTATTACAAATTTAAATTTTGTTTAAGAGTTTTACTACTAATTAATGAATTACTAAATATACAAAACGAAATTCAAATTTAAATACTTGTTTAAACTTTAAACAGATAAATAAATAAATTATTTGTCCAACTCAAATTAGTTATAAAATAGTTATTTAGCTATATTTTGTGCCTGTAACTTTTTTTTTTTATAAAATAAGGGGGCTTAAGCCCAAAAAAAAATAGACTATAACATCTCTACAACTGGGGTTGCACATGAATCGGATAATATTCACATATCTGCGGTAATTATCCACATCCGATCCGAATTTTGCAGATATTATCCAATCAGCAAAGTCATCGAATCGGATTGGATCCGATCCGCACTATGGTCGGATCGGATTGCGGATTCGGCAGTGATATGCGCAGATCCGATCCGCAAATCCGCATATCCGCACATCACAATTAAATAGCATAGTTTAAGACAGTAAACCCTAATGTGATATGAATTTTAGTATGTTAGTTTATGAATTTTATGATATTTTTTAATTTTTTATGTTGTACTTCAACTTAGAATAATTAAACTTAAATCTTGTGTTATTATTTTGTTTTTGTTATTCAAAAGAACTATTATTGATAATATTCTAGGAGTAAATAGGTTTAAACAGATAAAAAATGAATTTTCTGGATATTTTTTTGTAAAAAGGCCAAACAAAATCTTAAAATAATTTTTTTAATTATGCGGATATATCCGATATCCGATCCGATCCGATCCGCAAGTATGCGGATTGGATCCGGCCTAAAAAATTGCGGATATCGTATCCGATCCGATCCGATAAATACAGTGCAGGTCGGATAGAATTTTAGGCCATATCCGATCCGATCTGATCCGTGTGCAGCCCTATCTACAACATGGGATATTGGGACCCATTAACATCATTACGTAACAAATTAAGTTGGGTTGACTGAGTGGTCATCTCACTCGTCTGCTTAAGTAAGTATTGAAAATTCAAATCCTGCATGCAGCAATTTATTAGCTAGCAATAACAAAAAAAAAAAAAAACATCATCACTTAACTCAGAGAAAAGATATAGAAACTCAAAATCTTAAAAGTCTAAAAGAAGTCTTTCTTTTATTGATATATCAGCACACTTGTGTCTGTCTAAAATTGAAGTTAAATTTCATCTCCCAAGATCTTGTATATATCCTAAGTTAAATTGAAGTTAAATTTTAGATCGATTCTTGTAAAATGATTTGGTAAAAAAATTATTCATAAGTTGTGGCTGTAGTACCCAAAAAATATATATATGTATGAACATTTTAGACATATATAATAGGGTAAAAGAAGTCGCTACTTCTTATTTTGTTGATGTCTCTTCTAAAATGATAAATTCATAATCATACTCATTTTTGTGGGTAGTGATTTGTGAATAGTGATCACTAAATTTTACATATGTATATTTTTAAATTTTATTTTAAAAAATTTTCTGAATTAATGTTGTATTTGAAAAAAAGATTGAAATTGAGAGATAAAAATTCAAAAATAGAAATTGAAAGAAAAAAACTGAATCAAATTTTTATATTGTGTTTGGTGTAAAGTGCACAAAATTGAATTATGTCTCAGTATCATGTTTGATTTAAGATAAATATAAATATTGAGGTATAGATTTAAAACTTGAAAAGTTAAATTAAAGTATTTTTGAAATAAAATATTATTTAAGTTTCAATCTTTGCTTTTTAGAGGTGCTGAAGAAATTAAAATTTTGTCTCCCAAAATTTAAATTTAACTTTAGTTTTTGATCACCAAACACAATATTTAGTCATAATTTTTTAGTCTTAATCCTAGTCCCAAAAAATAAAAATACCCTAATTATTTTTTAACTATCCAAATTAAGCATCGAGTATTTTAAGTTTATATATATATATGGCAAATGAAATGTATAATATAATTGGATGAAAAATTTATGCAAATGCAACATTTTATAATATATTATATTTCTGTTTTAACTCTATTCTATATAAATCGTTATAGGATTTCGCAGTTTTTGAATTCATATATAAATCGCGAGATTCTGTCGCGGATTATGAGTGGCAACAAAAATCTATAAACTGTTGCTACCAATCGCGGATTAAGAGCAACAAAGGATAGCCATAAACTGCGGTAAACCGCTGTACACTGTCGCAGTTTATGAACGAAAACAAAGCAAAGCAGAAATTATTATTAGACACTGAAAAAATTAAAATTTTGTATCCCAAAATTGAAAATTTAGTTTTAATCTATGATCATCAAACATAATATTTAGTTATAGTCCTCCAATCCTAATTTTAATCCCAGTCCCAAAAAACAAACATCTTAACTATCTTCATTAAACGTTGAGCATAGAACATATATATATATAGTTAAACTCATTTTTAATATTTTTTTATATTTTAATATATATTTTATTTTAATATTTAATTTTAATGATTGATTTTAATATACATTTAGTATAATTATATATAAAATAATAATGTCACTCTTATATTTAATAATGCTATTCTTCAATTGATTTTTTTATATTGTATTTTGTATAAGTTTATAGAAAAAAAATAACATTACTAAAATAAAAATGATATTATCTTTAATATATATATATTAGAGAACTATTAAAATTTATTATTTTTTGATTATCAATTAGTTATTAATGTTTAAATGTATAGAATAAAATATGTTGTTGGATTATTAAAGTAAATAAATTAGACTAAAAAATTGAATTAATAGTTAAATAATAATAAAAAATAATAAATTTCAATAGTTTTATATAGGTGACAATGTGGTATGGCATCCAACTCAAGTATGAGAAGCTTAATTTAAACTTGCCATTTGTATGGGGCTTCCAAAACAAAAGGGTAATTGTTTGTTTAAGGGGATGGGTAAAGGTAGCCAACCGTGTGTCCTAGATTGTTTCAAAAGTGCACCCACGCATGCCACAACACAAACCAAACTTTCCACGACCATGGTCCGTAGTCTTATTTCTCGCCATCGTCGACCTCGGTCCCGATTCATCATATCCCTCATTCCCAGGCTCCATATCCGCAATTACCAACACATTTTTTAATGGGATACTTGTTCCGTTCCAAAATAATTCTTGATAGTTTTGCCGATGAGTCTTTTAAGGTATTTAACAAGGTTATATATTTAAGACTATATATTCATTTTAGTCCTTAAAGAATTTTAAATAAGACACTTTAGTTACCAACTAAAATTAATTATTCGATTAGTCCATAACAATTAATTCTGTCAGTCACTTAGATATTTAGATATTTAGCTCCGTCAACTCTAACGGAAGACAAAATGATCCATGACAACTCTAACAGGAGACAAAATGATCCCTGACAACTCTAACAAAGAACAAAATGATCCCTGATCCGTTTATTCAAAAATGATACTGTTCTTCCCTAATTTTTATCATATCTCGCATAACCCTAATATTCATACTCTCATTCTTCACATTCACAATCTTCTTTTTCATCTTTTTTCTTCCTCCTCTTTAACTTCAAGATTAAGCTATGGTGTAATTGCCACACATGTCGCACCTACCTCAATATGTCATAGACAACACGCTTCCTAAATCTTTGTAACTGATACATCCACCTCCTCTGCACTTCACGCACTAGAAGCATCCACTTTCACGTATTCGATAACATCACCTCCAACCCCAACAACGTCTACGACATCCTCAAGACCAAGTTCCATAACTACCCCAAGGGCACGTCTTTCTCCACTCTTCGGCAAGCAATATAGATTGTTGGACATTAGAGCATCATGAGAAGATTCTGCTTCGACATCATATGCAAATTCTCATTTGAAATAGACCGAGTGCTTCATTCTTTCTTTTCCGGAGTCCAAGTTGGCAGACCGCTTCAACTCGCATCTAAGCTATCAGTAGAACGAGCAATGTCGTTATTGCCGCTCATATGAAAACTGAAGCGATTACTGAACATTGGTTCGGAGAAGAAGTTGAAGAAAGCAATCGGAGTGGTGGACAATGTGGTGTCATGGAGATGATAGGGGAGAGGAGGAAGGAGATGACAACAACGACGACGAGTCTTAACAAATCAGACTTGCTGTCTAGATTCATAGGATCCATCGAAGACGATAAGTAGTTGAATGACATAGTCATTAGTTTTCGGAGTATGAATTGGTTGAGAATAAGTTGAGAATTTTTTTTCTTATATATGAACATTAAAGTTATAGAGTATGCATTGTGTAGCTTGAAGTTACAATATTAGACTGTTAGTGTTATGCGAGATATGATGGAAATTGGGAGAGAACAGTGTCGTTTTCGAACAAAGGAGATCAGTGACCATTTTGTCCCCTGTTAGAGTTGTCATGGACTATTTTGTCCTCCATTAGAATTGACAGAGTAAAGGACCTAAGTGACTGACATAATTAATTGTTAGGGACTAATCGAATAATTAATTTTAGTTGAGGACTAAAGTTTTTGGTCGGAAATTTTTTGAGAACCAAAATAGGTATATACTCTATATTTAATTATTAAGCTGTAAAAGTCTAAAAGATTTTTAGTTATGTGATTGTAAAAAAGCTTGTTTATTTGAATATGACATGTATGCTTATTCCATAATGATATGTAATGCTTTTCTACTATGATAAGTATAATTATTCTAATAATTAATTGTTTTATTAAAAAATATATAAAATAATATATATAAATACACATAAATGTATATATATATATTGTAGTTAATTTTGTGTTTATAAAATATTTTATTTTAATAAATTGAGTAAACTATTAAATTGTATTTAAAAGATGTGGCTAATTTTTTTTAGAAATAAAAAAAAAGCATAGTATGTTATCCATTGTTATGGATAAATTAAGTATTTTTTTAATATGAAGATAAAAAATAAGAGAGTCAAATTTTATAATAAAATTTTAGAAGTATATAAATTGAAAGGTTAGATTTGTTATTTTAAAATAATAAAAAAATTCATAAACACAAATTTGATTCTTAAATTTTTAATTTTAGAAAAATAAAAATTATAAATACAAATCTAATCCTAAAATTTTGGTATTCAAATCTAATGCTCAAATTTTTTTTTAATTATCCTCCACAATTTTGTGATGCACCTCATCACCCTCGTAATACAATAAAACACACACTTCTCCAATATTAAAAATAACATTGATGTGAGAAACACAAATGTTTATGTAATAAACATAGAACTATTTGATAATTGGTTATTTTCTTTAATATTTTAAAATCTTTTCAAAGATCTTTTACCAGTTTTATCTTTTAGAATTTTTGTCTACGTTTGAATTTTTTGTAATTTATTTTAAAAAATTGAAACTTTTTTATGATAAATACTCTATAAAATTAATTTTTTTATCTCCTAATAAAAATAATGTACATTATTTAACATTTTAACAAGGAATAAATTAAAATTCAATAAATTTTCATTCTTTATCCTAATATGAAAGATAAGTTTTGAAAAAATACTCTTAATGTTTAATTTATATTAATTGTGTTATCAAATCTTATATAAGTTTGGAATTTTATACTATTATTTTTCAAATTTTCTAAATATTAAAAATTTATCAGGTCAATATTAGTTTTTTTTTTCATTTTACTCTTATCCGTCAATTTCCTCTTCTTCCTCAAACACCACCGTCAACATCATCCTCTCTCAAACACCATGACAACCACCAGCAATATCTAATCATTATCAACGGCACAACATCCATGACCATGAGAGGTGTCGGATTTGCTTATTCAGCTTTTCTTTTTAGTTAGCATGTATCTGAAATATACATATTAAAATAATTAAATTAGAATTTTTTTTTGAAATGATATAAAATTTAAATTTTTAGTATATTTATTATGTATTTATAAAATTAAAAATAAAAATTTTTTATTAACAATAATATGTCCAACTTAGCTAAGCCATATTTTTAATCACTTTTTGAGCTACCTCAGTTCCAATGTTTGGGAACGGACGAAAAATCCCGTTTATTTGATAGTTATGGAGTCTGATTAGATGGTTGTCTGGAAATAAAAATCTTTGTAATAATACAAGTTTCGGGGTCATAATTTTTTATGGAAAGCTTAAATCTCTTATTTTATGCTTAAGAAATATAGGATACCATCTCATCTTGTCGTTTCTTGAGCACTTGTGGATGTTTGATGGGAATTCCTAGAGCATCCAATGACGGCTAATCTTCCTAATCAAATTATTCTATTTTCTGTTTGTTTTTGTTTTTTTTGTGTGTTAATCTATAAATTTATGGATTTTGACCTAGTTCAACCAAAAGAAGTATGTATTGGTTCCGTTCTACGAATTAGGCCAAGTCAGAAAAATCATTAACCTATAATCAGGAGCAGATTTGAGGATGGGACAAGTGGGGTGCTGTGGGCCCTCAGAAAATTTAGAAATTCTCTAATATATTATAGGATGTGCAGATTTTAATAAAAGTCATTTTAACGGGTAATTTACACTAATAAATTAAATGATTTTTTCAGAGTATAATGTCATTATCAAAATATAAATTTTATATTTAATTTTATAAATTAAATAAAAATTTAATTGATATGAACTTAATTTCATAAATGAAATGATAATTAATTGATATAATGTTTTAATTATTTTTTAAATTAAATTACATATTGTATAAATATAATTGATTATTTTATATTGTATAATTATCTGTTATTTCTAATTCTAAAAAAGAATAAAGTTTTAACTCTTATATTATTTTAGAGAGTTATATTTTATATTAATTTTTTAATATTAAAAATTTTGATAATGAATTTTTAGATACCAATGAATCAAAGAATAATTTTTAATGAATTTTTAGAAATTGTTTATTGTTCCATTTTAAATTTACAAGTTTATAAAAATGAAGATTTTCTAGAATTTAAATTAGAACACAAAAGTTGAATTTTTATTCTTATTCGTTTTGTTTTTTTGATATTTTATTTAAATCTAAATAGAAGGTATTTTTTATTGACATTTATGTTTTAAAATTAATAACAATTAAGAGTAAAGTATCATTTTTGTCCCCAATATTTGGGGTAAGTCTTAAAGTTGCGCATAACGTTTCAATCGTTCTATTTAAATCCCTAAAATTTCAAAATTGATTCAATGTTGTCCTGCCGTTAGGGATCCGTTAATAAAATTGACAGTGTGACAAAATTGAGACAATTTTAAAACGTTAGGACTTAAATAGGACGAAAATATTGGGGACAAAAACGATACATAAAAATAAATTTTAATTTAATTTTATCTTTTAATAATATCAATTTTTTTACTGTACATAGTATTCAATTATTTTTTAATTACATCTAAGTAAATTATACTTAATCACATTACTTTCATTTTAAATAAATTTATTTTTTTATAATTTTAAAGAATTTTGATACATTAGAGACAAAAGGTATAATGTATATTTTATTGTATATATATTAGTTTTTTTTTCTTTTCTGTAAGTTTATATACTAGTCATTTTACAAATCTTTCACAAGTTTATATACTAGTCATTCTACAAACATTTCATGATAACTAAAAATCTTTAAGAGTAAAATTATAAAAATAAATAATTTATTTAGAATGAAAGTAATATGATTAAGTGTAATTTACTTAGATGTGATTAAAAAATAATTGAATACTATGTATAGTAAAAAATTGATATTATTGAAGGATAAAATTAAAATTTATTTCTATGTATCGTTTTTGTCCCTAACGTTTTCGTCCTATTTAAGTTCTTAATGTTTCAAAATCGTCTCAATTTTATCCCGCCGTCAATTCTGCTAACGGATCCCTAATGGCAGGACAACATTGAGTCAATTTTGAAACGTTAGGGACTTAAATAGAACAATTAAAACGTTAGGGACAACTTTAGAACTTACCCCAAACATTGGGGACAAAAACGATACTTTACTCTAACAATTAACTTAAAGGTAAAAAATGTCAATAAGTTGTATAAATAATAAATCGAATCAAACTAATTCAATTTACTGTATATATATTGCAAAAATAATAAATCGAAACAGGTTATTCAATTTTATACTTTTACATTA
This sequence comes from Arachis duranensis, assembly GCF_000817695.3. Lineage (NCBI taxonomy): Eukaryota > Viridiplantae > Streptophyta > Magnoliopsida > Fabales > Fabaceae > Arachis > Arachis duranensis. Next base: position 10,085,752 of record NC_029781.3, on the reverse strand, counting down.
TACATATATATAAAAAATCGAATCTAGTTGATTCAGTTTATTACTATTGTAACTAAATCGAATCCAATTAATTCGATTTATATTAAAAATATTATAAAATAGACATATAACAAAAATTGTTTAAACATATTTGCGTAATTTTAATCCCATTCAGTTTGTTGTGTAAATTGCCCCTTTTTTTAATCCAATGAATAATGTGTGGCATTTTAATTCTACAAGCATGAATTCAATTCTCATTTTTTATATTTTGAATTTTTATTGTTCCTTCTACCTTTTACTTTTTCTCCCTTAATTCTTTATATCTATTATTATATAAAAAATATTTTAATTCTTATAACAACTAATTAAATGTAATAAAAAATATATACATAAAAATTAAGTTATTTAAAAGTTTATTTATTTTTTCATAATACTAATATCATAACATATTAAATTAATTATTTACACTAAATATGACACAATATTTGACTATATATACGTATTTTTAACTTTTGGTATTTTTTTTATAAAATTTCTAAATCTGTTACGATTTATAAGGTATAAAATGAAATTTTTAATTGGACAAGTTATATGAATAAATTGAATTAGTTTGAAATTTATCCAATTGTAACTTTTTGAAACAACAAACATGTTTGTAATTTTTTTTAATTCTATGAAAATTGTTATAGAGTACAACGATTTTTAACTTGCACATAATTTAAAAAACATGCAAAGCAGAAACCGCTAGAGGGTGTAGCGGTTTCTGAAGAATATGTACGACATATAAATTGTTATTGGTATATTGGTTTCTGATGAAATAGTGGATAGCGTAATCTCTAACACCCTGTAGCGGATTATGTATATGTGAATTCTCTATATATACTAGTGGAAGGCAATTGTGAAGAAGTACAGTGTCATTTTTACAATGGATAGTGAGGAGAGTTTTCTAACTCTAGTGCATTGCTCTGGAAAAATTTAAAAAAAAAAAAAGCAAAAGGCACGGTGTTAAGTTTACTAATAGGGAACCACTAAATGTCTTTATCTAGTTATCGAATACCTTGTTAGATCTAAAAATTAGTATATTGCAAAAGCTCGGGGTGTGTGGGACAAAGTGGGTGAAGAAGTTATTTTACAAGATTCCTATTGTTATTGTGTCAACCGGTGCGAAGTATGATACATTTATAATAGGGTCCGATCAAGATATGCATGTTTTGTTTTATTGTCGGCGGAGTTTTCCGGAAATGAGAATACACAAGTTTTATGCCAAGTTGGAAGATGATGTCAATAGTTATGGGGCATCAGTGCCTAATTCTCAGTCGATTACGTTGAGAGTGCTTTTACCTCGATGTCATGGCTGCACCTGCTTGTCCGTTGGTTGATCCTCCATCTATTGTAGTTGGGATGACTAGTTCACCTCGTCTAATTCCAGATTTTACAGGTGAGGGTGAACCGGATCGAGTTAAAAATGCGATGTGAGAGGATGATTCGGACGAAGAGCCTATTAACATTGTTAGAGACAATGATGAGGATACTCAGAGTAATCCACCTACACAGCATGGCCCATCAAATTCCGGTACACAGCAATGTCCTCCACATTTCTCAACCTTAAACTTGGAAACCATCGGCTAATAGTCAGACGTAGATCCTACCTTTGGGGTCAAGGATTGCATAATGAAACTACTCCTACAGAATTTCAGATTGGCCAATCTTTCCAAAGTAAGAAGGAAGCTATGTTGAGTGTAAAGAATTATAGCATCTGTTGTGAAGTTGAGTATAGGGTAATAGAGTCAGATCATCTTAAGTACCATGAAAAACTCAAGGAGATCGGTAAAGGTTGCACGTAGTTGATTCACATCATACTTTGGTAACAAAAGAGTACTTGGGAGGTTAGAAGGTACAACGGACCTTACACTTGCTTGCCTACATCGATTTCAAGCGATCATCGATAGCTTGATTATCATGTCATTTGTGTGAGGATCATTTCATAGGTTAGAGCCGATGCTGTAGTTATGATAAAGGTATTGTAGCAAGCTACAGAAGCAACCTATGGATTCAGGTCTAGTTACATGAAGGTTTGGCTGGCAAAGCAGAAGGCAGGAGCACAGATTTATGGAGATTGGGAAGAGTCTTATGGCGAGTTGTCCCGTTAGATCCTTGGTGTGCAGTCCACTATGGAGGAAATCGTTGCACTGTTGAAGACTTCTCCGGTTAGAGTTGGTGATTAGATCGATGAATCTACCGTGTACTTTCATCGTTTTTTCTGGACATTTTCTCCTTGTATGCAGGCATTTCGACATTGCAAGCCACTGGTCAGCATCGATGGTACTCACTTGTATGACAAACTTTGCTTCTGACTATCGTGCAAGATAGAAACTCGAATATCTTGTTAATTGTGTTTGCATTTGTAGAAGGGGAAATGCGGAATTCTGGCTTTTTTTTACCAACCTTTGACACCATATAACTCTACAAGAGGGTATTCTGGTGATCTCTGACAGGCACAATGGCATCAATGCTACATTAGAGGCACCTGATAGTGGTTGGCTATGTCCTTATGCATATCGAGCATTTTGCATTTGTCATTGTTGAGTTTGGAAAACTAATATTTGATTAAAATGATAAATAAACATTATTAGAGAATTATTAGTTGTTTATATGATTATGTTGTGCTTGTGTGCAGGAAAAGAATTTTATAAACATGGCCCAAGGAACTAATCATCAAGACCACACAAAAACAAATCTTGGTCTATAATAAATAAACCAAGCCCACATACTACATTCCATCAAAACTAAAGCTAGGCCATATCACAAGTCTATGAACCAAATATGAGGGAACAAAAAAAGGAGCCCAAAAACCTTCAAGCCTCATACGGTTACCTACTCCTATACCTCAAGAAACTTGAATCCTAAGTTCAACTCACTTTAATCCCACTTAGCTTCCATTGAAAGACAAGAATCCCTTCTTCTCTCTCCTTTCTCTTTTCACTTTGGTGACATCACTCAGCAAGTAAGAAAGAAAGAAAAAAAAAGTGCAGAAGCTATGGAGTGTTAAAGAACAAAAAGGTTGTTGCCAAAACTAAGCAAGAAGAAAGGGCTACAACCAAGTAGCAAGTTGCATTCGGTCAGAGCTCATCAAAAAGCAACTTCCCTTATTTGTGCTACACAAAGGAATCAAGAAGAAATCAACAAAGTCTCAAGCACTAATCAAGCAACCATAGAAAAATCAAAGTCAAAACTGAATAGCAAAAGATCCATGCTCAGAAATAAAACTTGGAGCCAAAGCAAGGCTCTACAGTCAAGATTGAAGAAGCTTGAAGAAAAAGGATGAGAGAAAAGAGGTAAGGTGCATGCAACAGATTCAGATCTCTCTTTCTCCTCACTGACGAAGTCACTGCATGCTCTGTGAAGGTGAAGAAGACACTATGAACCTTGAACTAGCTTCAGCCTTGGAAGATTCACTCTTCTATAGTAAGGGTAAAAGGGCAAGGGTTGAAGGCAAGAGAGTAAGAACAAAGCAAAGAGTTCAGTTCTCATAGCTTCTTAAGCTTGTTGAGTTCTTCTTCTTCATGTTGGTCATTTAGTATTTTATTTTTCTCAGTTTTGATCTGTCTGAGTCTCATTGAAAAAGGAAAACAAAGTGAGGTTTGTAAGAAAAAGCCAATGAGAGGAAAAAGACAGTGAGTTAAACTAGGAGAAAAAGCCATAAGATGTCTCAGATTTTCTTTGTACATCTTTCTGTTTTGTTTCATGATCATGTGGGGATTCTCTTGCAAGTTGAGTTAGCACTTTACTGTTAAAATCTAGATTGAGGTTTAGTCAAGTTCAGATTGGGTTAGAATCTGTATTTGTCCCAAATAGGATTGGATAGATCCTAGGAAAAATATTGGTGTATGTAATGTGTTGAAAAGTTAGTAAAATTCCATCATAATTGTGATTGAGACTGCATGTAGGCTACATTGCACTAAGTAGATGAACCAGGATACAACTGGGTGTTACTTCTTCTTCTCTACTTCGCTTTTGTTTCTATTACTCAAGAGACAAAATAACAATGTCTCTCAACTCAATATGAGACAAAAGTAAAAATATCTCCTAAATTTCTTGAAAAAATGAAAGGTAATATTCAGCAGAAAAGGAGGCTAAGATTCAACCCCTCTTCCCTTAGCCACTGATAACCATCAATCATGTTACAACTAATTTTTTCCTCAGTTTCAAGGGGTAGGATGCAAAAAGACTACTTGTAAATGATGCTTATGCGAAGACTAAGGCAGAGTTTCACTATTGGTTTGATATTATAAGGATTGAAAATTTGGTTATGTGTGATTGGGTAAACATAATGGAATACGATAAGTGAACCCAGTACTAAGATGGTGGCAAACGCTTTAGCCACATGACAACCAACATATCTGAGTGTGTTAAGGCTATTTTGAAGGGCACAAGAAATCTACCAGTCACTTCGTTGGTAAAGTCCACATACGAACGGTTTGCAGAGCTGTTTGTAATTCGAGGACAGATGGCAAAGGCGCAATTTGGGACTGGGCACCAATTTTGCCAGGTGCTGGAGAAAGCAATAAAGCACCACTTGAGAGATTTGAGATGCTTCACTGTCACTCTGTTTGATAGGCATCAGTCTGAGTATACTATGGCCGAGACGACTCTTACCGATAACTTCTTGCTGAGTGCGTATCGAGTTTCTCCTAGGGATCATACCTACGACTGTGGCTACTTTCAGGCTCTCAATTACCCATGTTTCCATGCGATCACATGTTGTGCTCAATTGCGACTAAACCGGGCAACATATGTTGGTGATGTTTATAGCATGACTAAGGTGTTCAATGTATATCGAATGAGGTTTGCATTGCCTATTCCAGAAGGACTTTGGCCGCCATATGACGGTCCTACTATCATTCCTGATCCTAACATGAGAAGTATAAGAGAAGGGCAACCGAGGTCCACCAGAATTCGTAATACCATGGAAGAGGCTGATCCTAGTAGACCGAAGCATTATGGCCTCTGCAGACAGCCCGGGCACACTCGCAGGAAATGCCCTCAGCGAGGCTCCATGACTAGAGGTGAGGCGTAGATGTCATGATGTCTTTCTTTTAGTTTATGTTGTTCTTTTTATTGTCATTTTGTCTTTATTTGAACCAGGATGAAATATTGTACGGGTTTAAAAATTATGTATGGATTCATGTATTGCTATATGAACGTGTTCTTTTGGTTTTTCGTTAATTTGATTCCTTTTAGATAGAATATATGTAAACAAAAGTGACTATAAAAGGCATTCATTTGCTATAAATATAGAAGGCATACATATAGCTATAAATATAGAAGGCGTAAATATAAATAAAAATAGTCATACAGATAAGCATATATAAGCGGAATACATATAAAGTCATACAGTCATATAAATAAACATACATAAGTGGAATACAAAGTCATACAAATACTACATTCATAATAATGCTACTGTTCATCTCCATCATCATGGTCATCGTCCCCAAATACACCAAGTAAATGAGAGCCTATGCCACATTGAGCAGGATGCCTCACTCTAGCAGCTCTCTGAGGCTAATCTACTAAAACATCAGTTAGCTGACCCACTCCAAATGCAAATAAGGGCATCTCTCCCATGTTAAACCAAGTGTCATATGGACTACTTGCAGGCTCATTAAGGTCAACCACAAACTATGGCTGGTAGCCCAGAATTTGAAACTGGCCCTCCGACATCTAGGGCTAGTAGCCTAGAATCTGAGACTAGCCCTCAAGCATCTGAGGCTAGTACTCCGATATTTGAGCCTGGACCTCTGGCATCTGTGGCTGGTACTCTGGTATTTGAGCCTAGACCTCTGGCATCTGTGGCATGTAATGCCACTCAATCACGGCAAAATATATCAAGTTCGTGACCGCCCGCCATAACCGACAATGCTCTTCAGTAAGTATCTCCGGATGAACCATGGAAAGTATGTCAAGCGCAGCATAAGGCTCCCACACAATCTTAAAAGGACAACAAAAAATCTAATGTTAGAATAGTATAGGCAGAGAGGCCGGTGAACTACTAATGAAACATCCAACCACACACAATCAACTTACATCTCGACCACCCAATCAGTCTAATGCAAGGCGATACTAGATAAGTCTATGCTCCTTCCCATCAAATTTTGGTAAATAGGTGGCCCACTTGAAGGATAATAATGTAAAATCAATGTTTAATACAGGATCTAAAATGTTAATAACTTAAAACAAATAAACGAGATGCTCAGTGCATTGAACAATACCTGGATGCCAATGGAAAAGAAAAATTGTCACACCCATGCAGCCTCAGCGTGGGAAACCGCCAGAAAATCCAAGACTGTAGTAGCTGAAGAGGACCAGCCAAGTTGGTGACATTTTTGTTGGCCATCCGACACATGCATCGATACAACCATGCCAATGCAGTTGAATCTCAGTTATAAGTTCCCATCTCATCAAGTTTCGCCACAAATGGCATCCACCAAATATGAACTCGATTCGAACTTTTGTCACTAAATAGTTGAGTGGATAACAGCATCATGATATACGCATGTGCGTATATGCGAACAGTATCTTTATTCGCATCGGCTGGTAGCACCCTAAACTTCTCATGGAACCATGTGAAGTTGACTGTTGTCTGTAAAATCCGGTTAATTAACGGCTAATTAACCTATAAATGAGAATTTATTCTAGAAAGCCCAAAATGTGATTTTTATGGCTTAATATGATAGAGGAGATTGAGATGAGAATTTCGGTACCAATTTTATAGAATTCGGACCAAGATTAGACCGAACGGGCCAAACCGGGCCAACCGGACCCAAAGTGGGCCCTTGGCCCAACATAACTAAACCAAAACCCTAGTTTTCAGCACTCTCTCTCCTCACAACACTCAAAAACACGCTGAAAGTAGAGGGAATGGGGGAAGAACACTCTCTCAAACTTCTATTTCTCACTTGATCTTCAAACCACCATAACTTTTGATCTAGAGCTCTGATTGCCGCTCTGTTTACGGCCACGCGTTCACCGCGGAGAGCTCTAAAAAACCCATACAATTAATCTTGAGGTAAGCCACGTTTTGCTCTTTGAAATTCCAGCCTTGTTTTTGAGTTTTATGAGCAAAAATGTTGAGATTTTGGGCTCTTTGATGTTATAGGACCCAACTCTCTTAAAGGAGAAGGTTAATCTTGTCTCCTTGGGCTTTGGGTGTGGTAAGATTCTCAACCCTAGTGTAATTTGTTGTTCTATGATGTTTGGGTATTGAGATGTTGTGTATGGGTATGATGATTGTGGCTTAGGTTGTGTATATGTGAATATTGGATCTTGAGTGGTGATTTTGAAAAGCTTGAAAAAGGATTTGGTGGTGAAAAATCTGGTCTTGGAGGTGTTGAGGCCTTGAGAGCTAGTGGATAAGTGATTTGGAAGTGCTCGGTTGAGCTTGGGAAATCGGCTAAGGTATTGTTTCGATTTCCCGTATCTAATATGTAATGTGGCAGGAAATACTTAGGCTAGAGGCCCTAAGATAGGCATTGAATGGTTGATGTTGTTGAATGATTGAGATATATGATGTGGTCANNNGAGGCTTGATGTTGAAATTGATATATTTTGATTGATTTCAAAGAAAAAGGATGAAAATGGCATGTTTTGATTGATTTTGAAAAGAGTTGGAAATGGCTTGTTTGAAAATGGCATGTTGTGGTTTTGCATGAAAAACATGGTTTTTGGGCATACTTTGACGGGACATAACTTGGACTACGAATCTCTGTTTTGTACCAAATCTGTTTAGAAATGAAATTGGATCCGGGATGTCCATGCCGTTCAAAGAACGGGTGAAAAACGATTTAAAATGAGGAAGTTATGTCCGTCGGAAGATTGGGATTTAAATCTGTGAATTCTGCAGCTTTTAACTTAGAAAATTTTTAGCAGAATGACCCCTTGCGCGTGGGCGCACCTGGCACATACGCGCCGATCTTCCAGAAAGCGCCATCCACGCGTGCGCGTGGTGTGCGCAGGCGCGCCAATTGGTTTGCACCCAATGCTCAGCCATTTTTCAGAGAGTTGTGCCAGAACTGTGCCAGCTTTGTGCTTGGGCACGAGAGTACCCACGCGTACGCGTGGTTGACGCGTACGCGTCGATTGGCAAATTTTTAATCCACGCGTTAGCGTGCATGACGCTTGCGCGTCGATGAAGTTTTTGAGGCCATCCACGCGTGCGCGTACGCGTGGCCCTGTTTTCATCTCAAAGTTGATTTTTGAGTTTTAAAAGCCAAATTTCATACTTCTAAGCCTCCGATCTCACCACTTATATTTTAAATCATTATGATATGCCTAGCTATGAGAGAAGGAGCTAGTGGTAACTTGCGAGTGAAGCAAGGGAAAATGAATAATCAATGAGGATCATTGATGATTATGTGAGATGTGGAGGATGGTAGTGGAAGTGCTTGTTATGCCATTGGCCAAAGGGCCGTAATCATTTATGAATTCGCTGGTTCTGGATTGAACCGTGAGCTAGAATAGCTGTGTATGCTATGAATATTGGCTGGTTATGGATTTAACCGTGAGCCGGAATGGCTGTGTATGATATGAATATTTGGATGAGAATTCATGCATGTTTATGCTGAATTATTGATAATTGTGATTTGCGCTTCCACTATCTGAGATACGAGTTTCCCTGGGTAGTAGCAGTGGCTAGCCATCACGTGCTCCAGGTTGAGACTTGATACTCTGTTGACCCTATGTCATAAGTGTGGCCGGGCACTGTGAAAGACCCGTAAATATTCACCAGTGAGGGTGATGGATATAGATCATGATTATGATCAAGTTTATAACGAGTATAACTCGAGTTGGGGATGCGTGACAGAGGGACAGTCCAATGGTTAGCGACCAGGACTTGTCGGGTTGGCTCTATAACCGACAAGATGATATCATCAGCCACTAGGGACAGGCATTCATCATATGCATACTATGTGAATTGTTTGGGATTGCCTATTTGACTGCATATTACTTGCTAATTGTCTAAATGCCTTACTTGTTCCTAATTGTATATTTCTTGCTTGATATAACTGTGTTTGCTACTTTATACTCCTGCTGGTGGTTGGGAGGTTTGAAGGAATTGGAAAGGGAAGTATTAGTTAGACTGAAGTATCTTTATTCAGATGCCCTTTATGGTTTAGCTTGTTTATAAGCTTTGATATTATCTGGAAGAATTTCTAGGATTGCCTTCGGCTTTCCTCTATTATTATGTATTATATATGTGGAAGCTGTTACCATGCTGGGGACCTCTGGTTCTCACCCATGCGGATTTTGTGGTTTTCAGATGTAGGGCGTGAGGTTTCCCGCTGAGGCATGCTGGAGACTTCTAGATTTGCGAAGATCCTTTGTTCTCGGGGCTATGTTTTGGTTTATATGTTTTGCTTAGATACTTTTATCACCATTAAATAATACAAATTGTGATGACTCCTCTTATGGAAGATTTTGGAGAATAGGTTTTATGTATTTGTGTCCCTTTGGGGTTTTCCTTATTATTATCACATGTATATATTGTTATGCTCGGTCCGGTTATCTTCGCAGCCGGATTGTGAGTCTTGATATTCCTGTTTTTGACACTCCTTTGTATATACATAATCACGCGTTGGGTTATCCTTGTTCGTTACGTTATCGATCGGAGTGTTGCGCTTTAGAGTTGCGATTTTTGTTTACCCCTTTTTCTACAAAGGCTCCTAGTTATAATAATTTATTCATACTACTATACGTACTAAATTTTTATTTTAGAGGTCATAATACCTTGCCATCTCTGAATTATGACTTAAGCATAAGACTCTGTATGGTAGGGTGTTACATTATGGTATCAGAGCAGTTCGTTCCTGTAGAGCCTGAGGGATGGACTGATTATGCTTCTGTGCATTCTCTATGTGTATGTTATGTGCTGTTAGTATATCTACTTGATATAATTGGCATAAACGTTCATGAGCATGCATTTGGGACTTTGAAGTACTAGACTTCCGATATTGAGACTGATCAACTTAATATCGATTGTTTGGTATGTATAGGAACCCGATGGCTCCTCGTGGACGCGGTAGAGGTAGTGTGAGAGGTCGTACTAACACTCGTGCACTGGAGAATAACCCTAATGACCCGGTGAACTTTATGACTGCATTGGAGAACATGGCTGCTGCTATGCAAGCCACTGCTGAGGCTCTTGGTCAACAGATGAACAACCATGGTAATGATGGAGGTGGAGTTCAGGGCCCGATGACACTGGCAAACTTTTTGAAGGTTAATCCACCTAAGTTCAAGGGAACT